>NC_140305.1:23554287-23826787 GCF_964211825.1 Aythya ferina
ATCCGAAAAGCTTAAATGATAAACATGCCTTTTGTTCATAAAAGGCCACAGTGATTTACAGTACACTGACTTTTACTACCGAACTAACACTTAATCCTTTAAATAGGCTTCTGAGGTGCTAACAATAGGGAATATTTATTGAATAAAAGACTATTATCTTATCATCTGATGACCTTTACCTGCTTTCTGTCTGGAAACAAGAATGTAGTCCAACAAGAAAGGGATGATTTGAAGCCTGTTCAAAGACGTGTTTCTCTGTCTGAACCCAATCAATGTCCTGTTTAACAAAAGAGGCATTTGGATAAAGATTGTTGTACTTTGTAGGTCAAACACTAAATACAATTAGCAGAAAAACTGGTGCAGATGAATGTAATGTATCATTAACAAATGCAGAAGAAATCAATGGTATACCAGAAATAGATGCAAAAGCTCTTGAATAGCAGACCACAGTTACTCAAATCTGTTTACAGAGTAGCCTAAAGAAATGTGAGGGAAATCTTCAGCAACCAGAGGAGCATGGCAGTTGAATACTGCAATTCCTACAAACTACAAGTTTCCTCTAATCACTGTGTAAGCTACAGCCAAATTAAGACGGACTGATTTGAAGAACAAGTAGAATAACATCGTGAGGATCTCCATTGTGACCAAAAATCCATAAACTTGAACACATGAAAAACAGACTCCACCTCTTCCTTTTTCAGCCCAGTGAACACAACAGGAGAAATACTGCATAGTGCTCCAAAATAATGAAGTGTGAGAGGCTCATTAACTTGAATTCTGCATGAGTTACTGCTGCAGACAGGGCCGATTATGACAGTGACAATACTGCTTGAAGTAATGAGGCTCACGACAGAAACTACTGGCACTGGATGACTGCTGTGAACTACTGGTCTGTCAATGAAGACCTCAAAATTGGTCATTTGTCTTGTGAACTTGTAAAAAATATTTCTTCAAGAAGTTGAATGTGTAATGCATGATTTTCAACTAACATTGCAGACCTAGAAGCCTGGCACCCCTTTGTTGCAGGTACTAAAGCTCTTCAGAACAATTGGCTGAGTTATTGATAAAAAGCTTGCCTACCTCATCATCATTGACAAGTTCTTTTTTCACCACCTTCATTGCATAAATGCGTTCTGTTTTCTTCAATCGAACAAGCAGTACTTTGGCATAACTGCCTCTTCCTATGACTCGGAGCAGATCAAAATCCTGAAGACCCAAACTGGAGGAAGCTTTGCCACTTTCTCTAATGCCCATTGCCTGTTGACAAAGATGCTTTGGAATTAGTGAGCAGGCTTGCCAATTTTAACAACTGCAGTTGCTATTGTTTAAGGAAAGTTAGCATTTCAAACAGAATAGCAAAATGAATATAAACAAGTGATTCAAATAACACTCGTTATTCTTAAAACTACCCTTGAAAAGCAATGTCAGGGGAAAGGAAGGAAGCAACGTGGCAGATGAGAACAAGTGAAACTGGAAGAGTTTGGAATACTTTCTAAATCAAAGTGCATCTCAACTCCAGTTTCAAAGTAGAACAGCTTACAAGACGTACATGCATACACCTGAGTTAGCATCTCAAATGCGCTTTATGTATGAGTTTTCATTTCATGACAATATAAATTATGAAGGCATTAAAACAGAGAATTCTTGAAGATTTCTGAATATAGTTAGCATGGTTAGATACTTTACCTCTTTTTCTTCACCAACATGGTCCAAGCTCTCATGGCTTGATGGATTATATGGAATCACTAGAGGTGCAAGAAAAACAATGAGACTTGACATGAAAGAATTTTTTTCCCTAAAGTTTCCACACCCAAGAACTGAAGCAAGAGAGAAACAGTTTAAATGTATGTAATGTAAGCATTGAAAACTGGCAACCTTTTTTTGTTGTAATTTCTGAACTATTGGAATAATTTTTTGCTGCATTAACAACCACTATAGCTAACGCAACACTCTATAATGATATTTGGAAACCTATTTAGATTAATCTCAACACAGAGCATCTCATTCAGAATATCAGCTTTTTGTTGTTTTAACTGATCATTGTCTATATACAAATTCAAACATCAGGATGACCATTTTGACTGCTGCAAGAGTGAATCTGTTTGTCTACTGATCACATAGAAACCTTACTCATTTTTTTTCCACTGTAATTGTGTTTAGGGCTTTCGTTGATTGTTTGTTCAGAACTTTTAAAATATGCAGCATATCAATGGGAAAAGGTAGCTGACTGCCTAGATTTTTCATTTTTAGCCTAGTTTCTTAAACTGCAAGATACAGAAAACTAAGGGATTTTTATATTTATTTTCCCCTTAGTATTAAGAATCTCTTATTTTTCTTGTTCTATTAATATAATTAAAACAATGTTTTAAGAATAACTTGCTCAACGTTATCCTGTTTCATTTTAAAATCCACATTCATGTTTCATCTCCATACAGTAAATTAAGGAATAAAAATAATTGATCTTACCTGATTCTACATTATCTGGATGCACCGATGATGGATCCATAGGCATTATTGGTTCCTGCAATTAAGCACATTTTTGTAATAGACTGTGAAAAACATTACTTTGGAGACAATAATTGATCCCCGAGGAATATAATCTAGCTACTTTTTAACATGATGAATCAACATAGTTACTGCTCTAATCCATACACAATGAATATTAAGAACGACTCTAGTCCTTATTTTACCTATTTTCCGAAGTTATGACAAGTTCCCAGAAGCTGTTGAAGTGACAACTTAATACAACAGAGAAAAAGTAGTACAGCAGATGAGAACTGAGACAGAAAATCTCAAGTACTTTAGCAGTACATATATTAGTCAAATCAACTTACAGAATATACATGTAGACTTGTAGACATCTGCTTTTAATATTAAACTAGGAAAGATATTTATTTTATCCCCCCCAGAGACTCAAGAACTAAAGATGATTCCATCTCTTGAGAGAAGTCTCAAATTTTTTGTGCCTCAATCATCCTTTTCTATATAGAAAACAGTCAAATAATCTAACATGTTTAGAGAAGATATTTTACTTGCAGTTCTCTTTGAAGATACAAAATAGCGTCTGTGTGCATATATAAGTACACAGCATAACAGTACAGTGAAGGAAAAGGTAAATATATCTGTCACGGGAATAAATAACGGATGCAAGAATAAGACTCACTGAACTCTTCTCACTGAACTGCCACTTCGCTAAGTGACTCTGACATTTTCCTGCCATTAACACAGCAGACAAAGAATGACAACCTTTCATATTTCATCTAGCATGATTATTTGCAGACTACAGTTTGAAAGCCATTAGTATGAAGTGGGCTCTTTTGATTAATTTCTTTAAAAACAAACAAAAACCAAAAGAGACAACTTTTCAGACAAACCATACTTACTGGTTGTAGTGTATGACGTCCACATTCAATATTGACAAGCTTGTGACACTTCTTGTGAACAAGGAGTTTGCAATTGATGCATTTATATCCCTGGCGACCCAGGCCCCATATTCGGTCAGTGCAGATGGCACAATGAGCTCGCTAGAATGACAAATCAACAAAACCGACTGAAGAGCAAAAGTAAACAACAAAATCTATTTAGACACGCTCCACACTCTTGTTATTGAAGAATAGTGGATAGAAGATCAGAGACCCCTAATGAAATTAGCACTACATGAGCAGAGTCCCTTTCTCAGAGCTTAAAGATAGAACAGGCAGATACCACAGAAGAGCTCAGAAATTACAAATGAACAATAAGCAGCAACTGCTGTACAGGAAGGAGCACATCTGCTTGGAAAGGTGCAGGCACAGTCAGGCTCTTCTGCTGCACGTGGACCCAGAGAGACGCGAGCCAACTCCAGGTCAAAAGCAGTGCAGGTAAACCAACAGGTTCCTGCAACCAAACTGACTTGCTAAGTGTCTCATCATCTCTCTGTGTAGATAAGTACTTAGATTTGTAGAGAGAAAAGCAGGAGAGCAAAAGCTTCAGCACAGTTAAACCACCAGGTAACAGGAAATGAGAGGGTCACCACTCATTGAAGAACACTCAATGCAACTCAAAAGAACCATGAAAACATGGTGCCTACAAAGCAAGAGAGAAAGTGATTCCGTGATGGTGCCTTGACAGCCTTTGACTAGGAAGAGGTCAATGAGTGTTTCCCAGAGCATTGTAAGAAAAAAAAAAAAAAGAAAAAAAGAATAAAAAAAGAGTACAGTTAGATGAATAATGCTGAAGATGAGGTTTAGCAGAGACAAATTTTAGCATTATTTAGCGCATGATACAGTCAACTTAGAAAAGAAAGAAAAGTACTGAAACTGTCAAGGAACCTTGCTTATTCGTTTTTTATTTAAAAAAAAAAACTAATTAAACACAGCAGATAGTCTTCCTGGTTCTTAACTGTGTTTGACTATTGCTTTTTGAAAATATTGAAAATGGTCTGTTACTTACAGTTGCTTACATGCCACCATAAGCAGAATGTTTAGAAAAACATCTCAGCTTTTGTTTAAAAGTAATGAAAGAAAAGTCTGTGCATCATAAGCAACTCTGACTTTTTTTATTCCCAGAACATAAAGAACTGCAAATGCACTGTCAGCTCAGTCATCTAATGTGAGTGGTAAAGTTTGCCCTCTATTAAGGTTTTAAGGGAACAATGGAGCATTTAACTAGTATCATTACAGACTGTATTGAGAAATGAACAACAAATATTTATTTCTTGTTAAGTGCCTGATTTTATACTGAGAAAGTTTCCTGAAGCTGTAATTACCAAAGTACTACAGACAATCAACAAAAATGAGAATAAATTTTGAGAGTAAATCTACCTTATAATTTTTCAAGGCAGTAGCATTAAAATTACAAAATTAGACATCCCTGTAACATGGTTTTAAATACCCAACAAGAGTCTCACCCTGTTAAATCGTTTGGCTTGGAAAGTGTGACCATTTGCACAATAGAGCTTTCGCCACCGGCGGGCGCCTCGGCGATAAATGGATTCTAAGAGGAAAAACATATGATTATATCCATAAAAATATAAACGCAGAACTACAATATCTTCTCATGGACAATTCTGTGTAAAGTGATTTGCAGAGTAATGTTTCACTCCTGCAGCCTTACAGAAACACAGAGTAATGTTCTAAGTATCTTTTTAATTTTTTTAAATTTTGGAGAAAATTTGATGTAGAATACTCTAACCAACTGTCAGTGAGTTGAAAGAAGGAAAGTGATCCAAACAATACAAGCACTTGTTTGCAGAACATGCACCTACCTTGCCTAAACTCAAGGAGGAGCTGTGTGAAAGGGAAGGAGGGAAGAAGGTGCATTTCATGAGCATGCCATGATTTGTAAGATTGCTTGCACAAATCCTCCAGTTTTAGGTCCACAGCCACCACCACCGTATTTTTGCATTATCAAGAACCAAAACTGAGAACTAGGATACACAAAACTACACTGAGTTGCAAACCTATTTCAGATTTAGTCTACAACCTTGTTTTTTCAGAAAAGCAGCACTGATCATACTGCCAAAGTTAATTTTTAAGCAGGTACACTGACATTTGTCAGACTTGGATATCAAACTGACAGATGTGTTCATGCATAACACACCCATAACCTTTTATAAAATGAATACTAACAGCATAGAAGTCTACATTAAGACAGACGGAAAAATCACCTCTGTAATGGTTAGTACATTTGCTAGCATGATTTAAAGGTTTTTGGAGAATACTTATATAGCCTAAACATTGGTTTAAAACTGGTGATATGACACTTCATTACCACTGGTTACAAGCCTTTGCTCACATTAGTCAGCTAGCAATCTGATATCTACTAGAGACAGAAATAGAATAAAAAAACTGTCACGATAAAAGAGGCAAAAGCAAGGAAAGCAGAGACGCATGGATAGTTAACAGAAATGCAAAATGTTTTTTATTAACAATGATTCAGAAATGACAAACAACATTTAATTTCAGCAAAAGTTTCTACTCCTTTTAAATACGTAAGCTGTAGAGATTTTGCATTATTAATGCTTATAAGCACAGAAAGCCAAATGATAGAATATCAAAATTGCCAAGAAAAGGAAATCTATTCAGTCTTCTAGAATAGGAATCCCTGATTTTAAGTACTTCTTCACTAAAAAGCCTACTTACTATCTTCTCCCGGACAAGGCATGCCAGGCCGTTCTGGTACGCAAGGGAATACTGCAAGAAAAACATTGGATTTCTATTAATTTTTGTTCCAGACAGAAAAATCTTTGGGTTAAGTACAACACTTCTGAAACGCACTCAGAATACACTTTAACAAAACTTAGTTTAACAGAAAGCAAGCTGAAAAGCTCCCACAAAAATCTTTGCTAGACAAAACAATGATCCACACGAGAAATAAAACCGAACAGCAGAGCAAACAAAGTTATTTCCTAACAGAGGTAACTAGCAACAACTACTGATGATGGTTTCTCACGTGGACAATTCCTGCAGTCAGTATTTAGAAATCTTGACTATAAATATCATACTACAGTATCCTAACAGCCAAGTGTGATCTTGTCTATACTAGCCCTTTTTTTTCCCAGGGTTATGTATATTATTTATATATAAAACAGATACAATTCTTTTCTATTTTTAAAAAGATTTTCTGGGAAGCTGAAAAGCTGTCTCTTCCTTCCAGCCAAACTGATGAAGAACTGTGGGTGCTGTATAACATACACACATATTTTCTACCACTCACTGCCAGCAAGCATACGAATGAGAGATGGGAGCTGTCTCATCAATAAACTAAGACCAAAGTATTTTATCTTCACTTAATTTCATAAAAGGCATTTACAAGTGCTGAAAGCAAAAAAGCGTGGTGCATGGTTTTCAGCATCCTTGGCAGGATGCCACAATGGACTTTAACCAAGGAAGCTGGAGTAGTGCAAAAGACACAGATAACACATAAAAATTGCACTTCTTTGTAAGTGCAATCATTAGAAGTAAAACACTGAATTTCACCATACCATGAATTAGAAGCTCTGAATCCTTGTTTAGCTCATACAAACGAAAGGCTTCTTCCAACTCCAGCTGGGAAGAAACTGTACATGGGTCTCCTGAAGAAAGAAAAGAGAACAATACAAAACTTAACCCAATTAGTTCTGTGCCATTTGACAGTTCCCTCACAGTTGTGCCTAAGATTATTATTGTAGGAAAACAAAACAATATTCTCCTGCATGGTAGTACTTATTTTTCATTCTGTTCAGAGAGTACATCTGAACATAGTCACATTGAATGCTTTCAAGGAAAGTAAGAATCTAAGATATTCCCAAGTTGCAAGCAGATCATAATCACAAAGTATCATTGGCTTGGTCTCCTACAAAGTTACGCATTATTTCAGTACAAGAGGTGCAGGATACCTTATGGAAAAATACTTCTAGATTGTCCATTATCAGAATTCTATATTTATTCTTTTCTGAATTTCATAACACTCAAAGCCACTCCAATCTTTGAAGTCACCTTTAGCCGTTTTTCATCATACTGCATGTCCCTGCCCAATTAGCCTATCTGGGCATCAAACCGCCTACCCACCGCACAAACTCACACAATGGAGAGCAGGGCAGGAGGAGAAGGAACAACTATTTATTCAAACACACCAAGAATCAACAAACCAGTTTTTCTTCATTTGTTTTTGACACCTGTGCAAACAGTTTTGTGTTTCTTTTTGGCAGAAGAAAGGGAGGCTTTCAAGAGCATACGCAGTGCTTTGAACTAGGCACAGGTTTGCAGACATTAGTAGGAAGCTTCATAATTAAATCTGACTTGCACATTTATTTTTTATTGGTGATCACAATGGCAATAGCACATAACTGACCTTTCCCACAATGCCTTCAGATTCACAATTTCACTTCAAAAATCTAATGGGGAGTAACAGAAGTCTGAATTTAAAGTATTATTAATGGTGGCTAAGTATTAAAAAAAAAAAAAAAGTGTTAAAAGAATATTCTTTCACCAATGAACAAGTAATAATTTTGCAGTTATCTAAAGCCAGATAAAATATCAATGGAAAATATTCAATTTTGACTTTTTTAACAAGAAGTTCAAAATAGAAGTCTTTCTAAAAACAAACCAAGTTCAACTCCATTTTCCAGTTGAACCTGAACTTCTTTGCGTGTTTCTATTCAACTAAATTAGATTTGCCTTTGTGCGATTACCTCTCAGAAACAGAAGTAGTTATACACAATGCTCTACACCTGCACTGTATCCTAAGTGAATACATGAAAAAAAGTCTAACTGCAGTGTTCTTCTTTTTACCTGTCTCCAATCAAAGAGCAAAAGTTGAGGTAGAACAAGCTGTTGCTTCAAGTAAACCACTGAATCTGCACTTTTTTTTTTTTTTTTTAATTTTTACACACACATTTCATTAAAAAGAGGTGTACTTTTTACTATGACTCTCTAGACTCTTCCTCTTCAGTGAAAAGTCTACCATCCTCCTCCAGATAAAACAAACCAGCCAGCTTACTGTGAAGTTCACATCCAACTCAACTAGCACCACTGCACACAAGTTTGGTCATAAACATCGCTCCTTTCCTTAACTGCATCTGCCTTGTGCAAGAAACTTGGGAATCCCGGCAAGGGAGCGGGGGAGAAAACCTGCTTAGATACTGAAGACCAGAATTTCAGCACACCTGCCCATATTGCACTTCCAAAATCAGCTTTGGTCCATGTTTAGTTCTAAGCTCTGAATAAACTGGCACTCACCCAATTCTGAAGGGGAAAGCTGTGAGAAAACAGGTTTACAAGCACCATTTATGGTAATCACTGCATACAAATACTAATCACTGCAGACAAATCGCAGCACATTATGGCCTTTTATGCCATCAAGTACTTAGCATGCTAACATAACAGCTATTTCATAATTCAGATGTCTCTGGTGCAGCTCAAAACTTGCGTAGAACACTTTCTTTATGGCATTGGTGTAAGAACTACAGTTAAGCTTTTCAAAACGTTCCTAACGTGTACATACAACTCAGAAGGGACACTGGACTACATCTGATCTGTTAAGAAAAAAGGAGAACTGCCTGAACTTTTTTTCATGTGAAGTAAACAATAACATGGATCATTCTGAGCTACCATTCAGATAAATATTTTCTTTCATTTTTTTCTTCTAATACTTGTAAAAAGTTTAATTAACTATATGTTGTTAGACTTTAGATTGCTAAAGGAACAGCTGATACAAACACTGAAAATACAACTTTTTGTGGTTACATGTATAACTATATATTAAATTGTACCAATATTTCATACAAATATGGTATTTTGTATCATTAAGGTTAGTTTAACTCTTTTTGAAACAGTTAAGGCTTATGGGGAATCACTGGCTTCCTCAAGTGTATTTTCCATTTCCTTCCTACAAAATCTAAACATTGAACTCACATTTTAATGGTCACTGGGTTATTTCTTTGGTTAAAAATAAAACAGGAATGGAGCACCACACAAAGTGATTTGGAATAACAACAATTAAGATATACTTGCAAGGGCATTGGGTAGCCATTACTTTTACAGTCAGATTTACCATTTCTAAAAACATTGAGCTTATCTCACGAAGGCAGAAAGAAAGGGAAAGATGAAAGGGAGAGGACAGATTGAAAGCTTAGCACCATATTGATCAGATATTTGTCAGAAAGCCAAGTGGCAAGTATTGATTTACCTTCTTCATCAATCCATTTCATGGTGAAAAGCTGTTCGTTATCAAAGGAGCACATGTCACGGACTTCACTGCACAGTCCCTCAAATGAGATGGAAGGTTCAAAATACGTTATCATGATGTCCCTGAGCAAGAGAAAAACAAATCTGAGAAACTACATTGTAATATGTAGCATTGTTACCTCTAATGCCTTTCACATACTACTAATATAAAGCCCATCTCTTGCCACAGCCCCCTAAAAAACCTTAAAAGTAACATTAATAAGCCATTAGCACCAAGAGTCCTGCCTATAGCAAGTCAGGCTCCAAGAGATTTTTATTACTGCTTTGACATTTATTCTTCCAGCCATTTGCTTTTGAAAAAAGTAAGATTTACATGGCCAAATAACTTTGAAGTGAGCTATAGGAGATTTTAACGGCACACAGAAATTAAGTATTACGTCAGTGGAAAACAAAGAATTAAATGCTGCAAACATTTAGAAGGACATTACTAACGTATTGGTGGTTTTCCTTACTCTAACAAGTTATTTTGTTACTAGTTACCAAAATATTTAAAGAACGTACACATCTTCTCCAACTAAATTGCAATTGCATAGATGTTATGAAACATTAATGAAAAATATTAAACAGGTTGCCTACCAGATTAAAGGGTGGAAAAAAGTTCCAAATATTTAAAGTGCCTTTAGAAAGGCATGGTGATGCTGCACCACAATGACAGGGAGCGCAAACAGACGAGCAAAGCGTATACTTAGATTTAAAATTTAGTGCTTTACTGTTATGCAGAACTGGTATTTCTGTTATAGGCAAGATGGAAAGTGAGTTAACCTGGTGCTTTAAATGCATTAACATAACACGCTGACCCACTGTCTTGGTATTTGCTGGGCCTTACAGGGGAACAGGTGACTCAGGGTAGCAGCCCTTTAAGCAAAGGATGCCAGAGGTACAGTTCAGAGGAAGGTAGAGAGGAAGAGAGGGAAAAAAAGAGGACTGTTCACAGCACTACACTTCAAACGTCTTGTATAAACCCGACACTTGACCTGTGACGCTCATCTTCCCCCTAAAAATTTGACCAGTTAAGATTCATTTGTTCGGTGCAGTTGTCAATGCCAGCACTGTTTGGTGGTGGAGTGGAACGGAAACAACAGGCACCATTTGCATCTGGGCAAAATCCACATCAAGGTCCCCACCAGACTGAGATGTACGTATACATCAAAATCGATGACTATAAATCACCTTGCACAGGGGCAGAGTCATATCCAGCAGTTCGTGGCTTACACTGTGGTCACGGAACATGAAACCCTTCCAGGAGGGGCAGCAAACAAGCATGATAAACACGTGTGCCTGAATATTGCAGAGGCTGCTTTGAGTTCAACAGCACACACAAACTAGCAATTCTAAGCACGCTAGGACAGCCTACTTCTGGCCTTATGAGCAGAGATAGTTTAGCTAGGGGAAAGACTCCAAGAAACTGCTAGGATACCGAAATCACACCTCAAAAATCTGAATGGAAGTCAGAAAGCTGCTCTGTTATTTGGCCAAGGAATTGCACCTCTTCTTTCCACACAAGACAGAACAGTATCTGTACCCTGTTATGTAGAGATGCTTAACACAAAGCTAGAAAAAACACAAAAGAAAGGATGAAAAAAGCCAGGGAGTCTCTCTGCTGACACAACTGACAACAGGATGGAATCAAAGCTGAGAGGAGCGAAGCGGCAGCTCTGCTCTGTTTCTGTTCAGGGTTAGATCTCGCACGCGCTGCTGACACCAGGCATCACCAGCAAGCGAGGAGGCCCTGCTAGGAGGCAAAGCCTCAACCTGCATTTCCTGCTTGTCAGGGACCCACGTCTCTGCAGGGAGATAAGGCACCGCACCGCTTAGCAACTTCACTGATTTGCAGCTGAGGTTCACCTTCATTCCCCCTCCCTGCACAGATTTATTTCTTAAATAAAAGGTTACGTTCTGCAGGGCACTAAGCAGTCAGAGCTGAACATTTCAACTTTTCCAGCTTATTTTGTGATTGAACTGGTACACAATGGGAGAGGGTAGGTTCGAGCAGCGCGACTGTATGACTGCTACTGGCAGACAAGAGGCAGGTGACAGACCACAGTCCTGACAGGCGGTAATCACTGCTGCTCTAGCAAAAAATGAAGATTAAAAGAAAAATCACTAAAAACTGTTTAATTTTTTTTTTTCAGGTCCACACATTTATCTCTACATTGCTACTGTGACCAGCAAACGTCACGTATCCACGATACTAGGATGCGTTGAACAGCTTAGAAACAAAAACCCTTCCCTTATTGATGAAGCAAAGCTGATCCAGATTGAATGAACACTTCCTACTTGTTGCTTTCAAGTGGCAAAACAGTTGCCCTTCAAATGGAAAACTAATTGCCCTTCAAATAGAAGAGGGGTTTATTATTTTAGAATTTAATTCTCTAAAGTACTACACTGCTACCTTCGGTCAGACACGTATCAGAGAGCCGAGGAACAGACCTGGAAAAGCACCCAGCCCGCACCAACAAACACCAACTTGTCAGTGCGTTCTGCAGAACCCTAGCCAACAGCGATATTAAACCAAAGGAGGAATGTAAATATGAACAAGAGGCTACAAGCAACACCTTGCACGTTTTTTTCTACAGACGAGAAGGCAGCTTTACATGATGCAGGAACTGAAAGATTACAGGTCTTCCTACAAGCTCACTTTGCAATTTTAACCATAGTGGTGTCACTGGCACTTTCTCCTGAGCTAAGTCTTGCTTCCAGAGTAGCTCTGCTGTCACCTTCACGTTTTATTGCGCTTTCCACACTTCTTGCACCTAAGACCACTTTGAAGCTGTCTTCATTAGGAAAGAGCTGTACTGATGCAAGTCCCACCTTTCCTCCAAGATCAAACAGCTTCTTTCTCATGCCCTTTCTTTTACAGATCATCCAGCAGTCCAAAGAGCCTTTAGCAACAACAAAGAAAAAAACACAATGCTGACAGTTAAGTGCAACTGAATACACCTATCTCACTCTCTACTTCTAAACTCAAGCTTCTGCGGGAGACTACTGCTGGAGACTTTTCTGTCTGGAGCCTCATACGACTATCCATATACCTGAGGATGCAGAGATATCTAGGCACAGATTAATTACACATCCACATGCTTATCACACTGCTATGTCAGTCGTTAAGGCTTTAGCTCACTGAAATTAGCCCATGCAAGAATTCTCCTGGAGAATTCTGCTGTTTCAGTATCTTTGCAGTAAGATCTGATAAGATCTTACACTATTTAAGTGTCTCTTTTCTCCTTCTCCAGGAAAGGCCTGAGGTCTGGAAATTGCCGCCTCCTGCACAGTTGTTTTTTCTGGGGAAAAAAATAAAAAACATCACCAGAAAAAGCAGCCAGCCACAAAATGAAATCAGTGTTGAAACTGCAAGGAGGAGTTTATATGTTTGTATGTTTAAAAAGCTCTGGTTCAAGCCTATAAAGCTGAACACTCTCCTCTGCAGAACTTTATATTCAACAGACAACAGAAGACATCGAGATGAAAATCTGACCAGAAAGTTCTCAAGACAAAGAATAATATAAACAAAGGATGTGAGAAAGCAAAAACTTTTAAAAGCAATTTTCTGGAAATATCTATGAAGGTGCACTTTGATTTTACAATTAAAATGGAACTTTTTTTTTTTCCCACCACTTATTCCACTCATGTAAAATTAAGAAAAGAAGCTAATTTAACATGTATTGCGAGAGGACTGCCAGGAGTATTTTTCATTCAAAATAAATCAAATAGTCTGTGGGTAAAGCACTGGGATCCTATGCCTTTAACTACGCTAGAAGTCTAACCTACATTACAGCCTATGCAGTTAAAACAGCACTAAAACTGTCAACCACTGAAGAAAAAAAACCTAGCAGTTCCAATCATGACAGAAAATGGTTCTACAAGATTGTTGTTTTGTTTTGTTTTAAATGAACATCAATTCTATAGAATTCATAGTGCACACGCAGCCTATCACCCCTACCTGTTTTCACCTACTACAACGCAATCCTCCCCTGATGTAACAGCTTCTGGTACTGAACTGACAAAAAGCATCCACAACAACTGAGATGAGCAAAAACATAAACTTTTAAAAGATAACTAGACACTTAAAATGGCTGTAATTACAGAGGGTGTGTAAGTGCTGCACATTTGAAGCTGATACACATTGTTACTCTATCAATGAAAAAGCACTAAACTTTAGTTATAATAAATTCCTACCAGCTCAGTCAGGAGCCTCTGTCACAGACCCTGCCCTGATGACAGTAACCCTTTAAAACAGATAAGACTATTTTCAGCCCTTTAAACTAGCCCTACGATAAGAGTGGCTCACCTGAGAGAAGGAAATATCAGGGTAAACTCAACCCAATTCCCAAGTGTTTGGGAATTCCCACCCTCTTATTCTCATGATCTGTTTTAGGAAAATTTTCCTTCCTGGTTTTACATATTGCATGAATTTAAGGTACAGAATTACCACTGCATAGTTGAATGAAACAAAGACCCTTCAAAGAGCTCTTCATGAAAGCCTTTGTCTAGGCTGAGAAAAGCAATTAGGCTCCTGGCCAGACGGAGTGATGTTCTGGGACTGGGACTCAGCCTCGAGCTGGCAGGAGCAGCCCCACCACCACCTTCTGAGAGCCAGCCCGGGCTTCTGACTTGCTGGGCTGGGGTTTTCTTGGGGGGAGCTTTCTTTTTTTTGTCTTTGACCAGACACAAGTGGAAGTTGAAAAGAACTTCCAAGCGAGACTTGCACTGTAACTTCTACATCCCATTTAAAGGCTTCTATCAGAAAAAAAAAAGTTAAGAGAGATTAACATTTCCTAATTAACACTATTTCCCTAAAAATCCTCTATCCAGCTCTAATCTTGATACGGTTTATTTGATTAAAGCAAAAATGCTGCCTTTGATATCAGCATTTAGATCCTCAGTCTCCAAGTCATTCCAGCACAAGTAAAATGTTTTCCTTTGCTATCCATTTCTTGATAACACTAGCTTGAGAAGTGGGCATGAGACTTGCTTTGTAGGAGAGCAGAGAGAATAATTTGTTTAGACCTCGAAATGAATCATTACAAAGGCATTCAGCCTGTTAGTTTGTTGGTTAACCAACTGCCCATATGATTCAGTGCCACTATTAAAAGTAAACTGACAATTGCATTAACAGTTAAAAAGTCAGCAGATGAAACTCAGTTGAAACTCAAAGGAAACATTCCAGTGCCTGTGAAATTGCTACCTAATATTTAAAGTGTCATGAGCCAGCATTCCTCTCCGATGTAGCAGTTTTCTTCTGCACTCCCACAACCCTGGGCTGCTTTATCTCTCTTCTTGCGCCACAGCCTCCCAGCACTAAAGCAAGAAGTCAAATGATTGCATGTGGAAGTGATCAAGATTAAAACTGACCCAGTAGAAGAAAAATAAATGGTTTTAATCCAGAGCAGTTTCCACTTTAGTTCGCTGCCTGCCCAAATGAACGCTTCTGTCAGCTAATGGCCAGGGCCATCTCCACTCCTTTAAGAAATGGGGCATTAAAGGGACTGTAAAAGAGCAGAGTTTCACATACTATTAGTTTGAAAGCATTCCACAGACCTCATAAAACCACAGATTATGCCACTTTTACACAGATCATACAGCACTTTTGCCAAGAAAAGCCCCAAAGCAGACACAGCCCAGAAACAAAGGGCATTAGCAAATGCCAAGTGCTCAGCAAGGCTTCTATACCGCTCCTTAAAACTATAAGACTATGGATATCAGACAGTGGACACCATAAACATAGTAAGTGTTTTCTCGTACTTAACCCAGGTAACTGGAAGGGAGCTGTCGAGAGTGCCTGGAGCTCCATCCTAACCCAAAAACACAACCTGCGTTGTTTTCTGATGAGATCACCTCCCACCCACCTCCACGGCCCCATGAACCTTGCTCTTTTCAGGCCGGCTCCTCTAACTGTTGGTGCCCAACAGGGCGCCGCACACCCCCAGCAGGGCATCCTTTATATTATATTGTATTATATCACATTATATGTGTCGTTACACGCTGCTGCAGGAGAGCAGCACCCAGCCTCTCCCCCTGCAGGCCCCCAGCACCTCGCTGCCACTCGGCTCCCTCAGAAGCCCCGGGGAGCACCCCAGGACCCTACAGGGCAGGTTTTCAGCCCAACTCTCCTCCTTCAGCCCCGAACAGATCCCCACACGCAGCGCCCGGCCCCAAAACCCCTATTTTTTTCCTCATTTTCCCCGGCTGTGGCACCGAGAGCCCCGCGGGGGGGGAGTGGGGGGGGGGGCAGCGCGGGCACGGCCGTGAGGGGAGGCACCGGGGAGGCACCGCGCGGGCCCCCGGCCCCGCCGCCGCCTCACTCACCCCTTGTAGTAGGCTTTCACGCGGACCTGGTGGCCTCCGTCCCCGCCCAGGCCGCCCCCTCCGCCGCCCGGAGCCGTCATGGTGCCGCTGCCGTCCCGCTGTGTCGGCATCCCCGGGGCGGCGGCGGCGGCCGGGGCCGGGAGCGGGCAGGGGCCGCGCTACCAGGAGGAGGCGGCGGCCGCGCGCCCCCCGCCGTCTCCTCAGCCCGCCCAGGCCGGGCGGGACCACTGAGGGAAGGAAAACGGGGGGGGAGAGTGGAGGAGGCCAAGAGGCGCCCGCACCCCCGTGAGGGAGAGGGGAGGGCGGGGCACCAGGGATCCCCCTCTCGGTGTCGCCGCCGCTTGGTACGGCCCGCCGGGAGCGCGCAGCGGCTGCCGGGCAGGGGGAGGCCCCGCGGCTGCGCGGGAGCGAGCACGGGCAGGGGCTTCAATTGCTACACAGCCGGTGTGGTGGTTTGTGGTTTTCTTTAAAAAAAACACAAAGGATGCTCCCTAACTAAAAGGGATGGAATGTTTGGGATTTAAGGAAAGGTATTTTATCAGAACTGTTAATCCTAAATTGGTTCTTTTAGGCTTTCCCTGTTTAACAACGCGTTTTTAGCGTCGTTGATAATGCGTATTTATTTTGCCCTGCACTTCCTTGACGCTTCTGGGAATCCTAAGGAATAGGTAACCTAACCTTTGTTGTTTTTGTTTTTGTTTTTTTTTTTTCTGATAGAGTACAAACACTTCCTTTTTTCGCCACTACCTCCTTGCTGTAATCGGCACCGTTCCCGGATGTTTGTTAAAGCAGCGCAGCATTCAGCCGCTTGGTGTGGCTGCTACACGAGACTTGCACATTCCAATTGTGCACCTTGCTCCGTGTTTTTTTCTCTCTTTGATGATAAAGTAACTTAAGGCCCCATTTGCTATTTTCCTTGCAAGAGGTTACAAAGCACAGAACTTTTTGTCTTGCTACCTAGCCTTCCTGCAGCAGGTATTTTTCCTCCTCAGAAGAAACTTCCTTGCTCCACCCAGTTTCCAAACAATCTTGCATCAATTTCACGCAGCAGGAAATACCTTGCTGTATCTTAACAATACCTTGCTCTACAACTTTCAACATTTTTAAGTTTCCTACAAGACCTCTAAGAGTATTCCGTCACAAAGAAGAAAACATTTCATGACACACAGAAGGAGAGGTACTGAGTTTGTCAGGATATCCCATGCAAGATTTGAGTTAACCTAATGCGGTACAGTGGCTAATTGTCTGTGTGGAGGCTGGGCTTTGCTCTTCTATGCCAGGTAGTGCAAAGAAGTCGCTACCACCTACGCTTAAGTAATGGTGTAATTCAACTCTGCTCAATTACGGTCAGTTCCAAGGAAGAAGCTCTCATCCTCTTAGCAGAGAGAGGCTTAGAACCAACATGTTGCAGGAAGAACTGGAAGCTAGGCTAAGTGATCTAAAAGTCCCTTCAGTTTCATATTCCTGAGACATCAGGGGCTCGCCACCACCTCCTGTTTGGGAATCTTTGAACAACTAACATAGAAAAGCCCTCGGGGCAGGCCCTTTCTTGCCTTTAACCTTCACACAGCCCCCTCAAAACACACGTCTTACAGCTAATCCCCCAGATTTATTAACGCCCCGTTTACTGAAGAAGCCCTCGGGCAGCTGCCCCTTTCCCCTCAGCCCCGCCGCACGAAGCCCCAAGGTGGCGGCGGGCGGCGTCACCTGGCGGCGGCGCCCAGCGCGCCTGCGCAGCGCCTCCCCGGGAGGGAGGTGACAAGATGGCGGAAGCGGAGTGAGGCGGCTGGGCCGAGGCGAGTCTCCCGGCGGGACGCGCGGAGGAGGAGGGGGAGCGGCAGCGGCGGGGCCCGGCCAAACCGCGGCGGGGCGGGGCGCGGAGGCGGGGACCGGCGCCCTGACAGCGCCCTGACGGCGCCCCGGCAGCGCCCTGGCTGCGGGAGGCTCCTCAGCCCCCCTCACGCCCCTTCCTCCCCGGGGCTGAGGGCGGAGGAGCGCCGCGGGGCCGCCGCTCGGGGCTGGGGGAGGCCCCGGGCTCGGCTCCGGGGGCTGGGGGTCCTCGGGGCTCGTCCTGAGGCGGGCGAGGGGCCCTGCCCGCCCGGCAGCCCCGGGGTCCCTCAGCGCCGCGGGGCGGGGGCTGCGTTGGCGCGGCTCTCAAAAACCCCGTGTTTTGGCTGAAAAATAGCGCCCGAACCCCGTGTAACTGTCGGGGTGGCGTGCCGGGGGTGTGTGTGTTTGGGGTTTATGCAGAAATCCCCTCAGGGGTTAGGCTTGTGGAAGATTTGTGTTTATTTTCTGTGTTTTATGCGCGTGGGAGTTCTGACGGGAGGTGATGAGCGGACTGAGTAAATAAATGGTTTAAACACTTAAAATACCAATTTCCAAATACCAATTATGGGTTGCAGAGAGCCAGTAGTGTTTGCTTTTACCGTGTCACTACAAAAAATCAAAGTTTCTCAAACATGACCAGCGACATGCTGTGTGTGTGCACGCACGCGATGTGCCGTGCTGGTAGTCCAATGTTACTGGTGTAAAACAGCAGATTTTTGTGACCTTACTTTGGATTTTTATTTTGACCAAAACTGTTCTTTAACTCTCAGAACAGCAAGAACAAAAACCTCTAAATATTTACATCATGCACGGTATAATTTGAAACAATGTGGTGTCTAAGACTGTCTCTATTCGAATAAATGCTTCTTTTACATACAGTTTTCTGTTGTGTTTTATATTTTGAGTCCACTTTTAAACATACAGCGGTTGTTCAGAGTTTGTGCATTTTCTAAAACTCGCCCATCAGAGAGGTCCTTTTGAGGTGATGTTGCTCACATGCAATGTCGCAGTACAGCCCCTGTTCACTTACCAAATTTATTTGCACTGTAAATTGGGAATTTTGCTTTTTTAATGTTAAGTAGCTAATAAAAATTTTAGAAGACTATTTTTAATTGTATCTGAGACACATTTTTATAACTAAATGTGGTCTAGTTACATATGCGGTGTTGCCCTGATCTCCTTTACGATGCTGTAAAGACAGATCCACATTCTGTAGTGGCATTCATGCTTTCTGCTATAAAAGATCCATCTATCCATCTGCCACATTGTTAATGGATTCAGGGTCATCTCGCTAAAAAATAACCCTCGTTTTATGTATTTTCTCTTTTTCCTTTAAACAACCAGCTTTTCACTCCAAGTGAGGAGAGCTTTTCTAACAAGTGTCATCTGTTGAAGCACCTTCCCGTGCTTTCAGCCAACAGAGGGCATGGTATTTCTGCGTGTCACTGCTGCCTGCTGCAACTCTTCTCTCTTTATATTGCGATAAGCCCTGAGGGGTGGCAAGTAAGCCTCGTGCATCATCTCTAATTGATTCGGGGTCAGACGTGCTAGAGGAGGGTTGGAGATGCACGTCAGTACCAGGCCATGCCGATCAAAAATTTTGAAAACAAGGCACTTAGCTAAAGAATTATCAGCTCGCATTGAATTACCGACTTCTGATTCAGTTGGTGCAGTGAGACGCGTTGCATATCTCACTGATAACTCTTAGATGTGGCTGAGAACTAAGAAAATTAACCGTGCAATGTTATTTTTCTTAGGCTGATTTAAACAGTTGCATAACTGCTCAAACAAGCTAGATGAGTCTTAGGTGTAAATATTTTGTTGTGCATTTAATGCTCTCTGGAGGAGACTTTTTTTCAAGGTCCTTTTCATTAGCAGTATGTGAAATTAATGTAAAGTGATTTTAGAAGTGATGCTGTTCTCATTGTAACTGAAGTGGTTTACGCATCAATGCTAACTTTTGTTCTCCTGTAGGTAGATAAATGGCATTATAACACACGTCAGATCTGATTTTTTTTTTTACCAACAAAGCCATACTTTTCTTCATTTCTGATAGTAGGATCTGTGCTTTGAAAGCAAGCTTTATTGCCACAAATTGTCTTTGATGGCAAAAGATAGAAGATATCAACACAATGATGGGTGCAAAGTCCCTAGGGGACCGTGTACC
The DNA here is from genome assembly GCF_964211825.1 of Aythya ferina. Taxonomy (NCBI): domain Eukaryota; kingdom Metazoa; phylum Chordata; class Aves; order Anseriformes; family Anatidae; genus Aythya; species Aythya ferina. The sequence goes on from NC_140305.1 coordinate 23,574,298, forward strand.
TCTTAAAGTTTATGTATTCCATATAATCGGGACCTATGGCATCATGTACAGCACAAGTCAGCCTGAAGGTTTTTTTCTGGGTAGAGGATGCTGATTTGTAAGTTCTCTACTTGCAAAGTAGTCATGTCTTCAGAGAGGAAGGTAGCAGATCAGCAGCGTTGTGTTCTGCTTTCAGCAGCATGAGCTGAAACTCCTTATTATGTTCCTGTTTGATGCAGCACGCAATGGGCATTTTGCTGGGGACTTGCCAATGCTGCTTCTTTTTTTTTTTTTTCCTAGTACACTGCAGCTCTCCAAATGATCATTTTTCTGAGTCCTTCCTTATTGTAAGAAGGAAATTCTTCTCTCCACCTGCTTTTTTAAAGCATCCTTTGAAAAGCAATAAACAGCTGCTATGTCTCTGTTAATCATAATACTAAAACTGAAAAGGAAACTAAGATAAACAACGCTCATATGTTGAGAAACAGGTTTCATTGAAGTTTTAATGACAATGTTTTTGGAGAGAGGTTATACTCTGCAGCAGAAGGAAGTCTTGTAGGGAAAAAAATCCTTGAAGATTCTTTTAGGTATTTTTTTCCATAACTGTGGCTGTTTTTGGGGAGGCATTGCTGTAGAAATTAAAGCATTTTCTCTGCAGCTTTTTGTTCTTTTTCCGAATAGAACATGTCGCCAGTGATGTTTGGCTAGAAAATGTTTTGCTGAATGTGCAGCATGGACAGCCAGTGGCTCCTGCGCTGTGCCATGGCGAAGAGGGATGTGGCAGTACTCCTGTGCAGCTTGTGGGAAGTTCCGCGTGCATTCCTAAATTGCCACCTATTGCTACTCTTGATACATCTTAGAATTTCATAACAACGTTAGCCTACAAATCACATCAAGTAATAGTAAACACTATGAACCTATCCATTTGAAACTGTCCATTAGTGTATCTCAGAGAGTCTTAGATTTTCTCCTTTAAAATCTTTAAAATCTCCTTTAAAATATGTGCTGCTCTTCTCTTTGTGAACTGCTTTCATTTCAATTTCAATCCCGCCAGGCTGGACGAACACTGCACAGCTATGGAGAATGAACCCAACACAACGACGTGTTCTGCATCTACGACTACTATCACTACCACCTCCACGTCCCGGACCCCGCTCCCGCAGATATCTGTCTACAGTGGCTCTGACAGGCATGCCGTCCAGGTACCGGGCCATCAGATGCTATTTCCCTCAAATACATGCGTTGCACAATGCTTTACACAAAATTAACTTTCCGTTCTTAATTGCTGTCTTCTTTCTCAATATCTAACTTACTGATTTTCATAAGATACTGTTCATAGTATAGATATCAGACCACTTAAGAGTAGTGCAGTGTGCAGGCCTGCCTTCCAAATAACGGGAGAGAAATGCTATTGGAAAACCTGATTTTTCACCATTCCCCAAGGGTATGGAATATGAACATAAAATTTTACAAAGTAACACAAAAAGCTGTTTGCTTTACCACCATTGACTAGAGGGATCCAGAGGTATCTTTGTGTGTAACTGCTTCTTGGATCCATCCCCATTTTGCTGTTCTTCAAATAAGATTACCAGGAAGTTTGTACAGCCTGCTCCATTGGGTTTGATAAATGGGCCTCGTGCGCTGTCCTGATCTTTCAAAAAAAATAGAATATCACGTAGGGTATGATGATGAGAGCCTAAGAGCCGTGGATGTAGTGTTATGAAAAATGCTGTACCTATATTTGGTACTTTTGTTGAGAAAAGTGGTGGTGGAGTAAGTTCGGTATTATACAGTTGGTGTGAAACGGATGTATTTGGTTTTATTTCCTTGTAAAGGTAAACTTCAGCATCATGTCAGTATGGTGTGTACTTTGTAATTGTGATTAATTACCTACTGATTCATCACAGGTTATTCAGCAGGCCTTGCACCGTCCTCCTAGCTCAGCTGCTCAGTACCTCCAGCAGATGTATGCAGCCCAACAGCAGCATCTAATGCTGCAGACTGCTGCTTTGCAGCAGCAGCACTTAAGCAGTACCCAATTTCAGAGTCTGGCAACTGTACCACAGGTGAGAGCGAAGATTGCTGAAAAATAGTGGTTTGCTACTTTCTGGAGTAGAACTACAGTTCTAGAGCATTGTCAAACATAACAGCTTAAGTGCCTGAGCTTTCAGTGTCTCACAATGATTCGCTGTTATATTTTAATGACTTTGTTCTTTTAAATTGTATCTTCCTCCAAACTGTTTGGAGGATTTTGTTATAGATGCTCCAATAGGCGTCCATTCCATGCTTAACTGCATACATTATAATGCATCATGTAAATCATCAAACAGAAAAAAATGTATATATTAAAAATAGACTACTTCAGTCTTCATCCCATGAATTTGTCTGAAGGTTGATGGGGAAACAAATGAATAGCCACGCATCTTAGTGAAATCAAATTCAGGTAGTCAACATCTGGTATTTTAGTGTGTCTTGCCACACGTCTGGCTGCATTATAAATAATGGCAACATTCAGTTTTAACTCCAACTGCAGCAATGTAGGAGGTAAATGACAATGCTGTGTTTCACTTCTGAAGCAAAGCTTTTGACACAAAAGGAACACCAGAGTAGACCCATTGTGAAAACACAAGCAGTGGAAAGACTTCCTTTGACCTCAGTTGACTGTGGATTGAGAGTACTGTCTTGCAGGGATAGGTGGCAGTTAATATTTTTATATGTAGAAATGCTAAAACAGAGGTAAAAACTTCAGGGATAGATACAGCTGTTTGTTGTCAGAACTAGGATGGACTCTTCTATGCTCCTGGCTTCTGCTTCTGTACCTTTTCCAATAGATCATGATAATATATTGACTTATTTTTTTTTTGTGATGGATTTGTGCCTATACTGCTACTGAGATAGAGCAAAGAGAATCAGATGGGGCAAGCCTAAGAAGTTCTGTCATGCAGTCTATTAATATATACATCTAAATCACTGTCCCTGTATTCATCTGAAGGTCTGGAATAGCGTACTGGTATACACACTTGATGTGCATACATAAACTGTCATTCTAGGGGAAGTGAGGATGTTCCTCGCAGCATTTATGAAGTTTAATTTTAGATTATTCTAATCATAATAAAAATTACAATGTGAGTTTTAATAATGACAGTTTTAATGATGTCACATTCTAAGTTCCGAGCACCGTAGGTGATGAGCTGGTCAGGTAGCTCCATCATTAACAGTTTGATGGGCTTTACCTCTGATAGTTATTGTTCAGGTCTTGGTCTGTGAGAGTCTGAGTGCCTGAAAGCTGGAAGGAATTCAAGGCATTTGACACCTTGCAGATTCCAGTTCAGAGCTTGGAGTGCACTTTGAAATCTAATTCCACTGAGTTGAGCAGTTTTGCTGCTAACTCAGAGAGAGGGTAATGTTAGAGAGGGGTGTTTTTGGTGGTTTGTGCAATAATGTGAACATCGCTTAAACACTTTTTGATTTCGGTATTTGACGCATATTCTTGCTATCTAGGCAAGCCTGTCAGGTGGGAGGCAATGTACTTCCCCCCCTGGGAGTGTCACTCAGCAGTCAAGCATGTCGCAGACCTCGGTACGTAATCGAACAAAGCCCTGCATCCATTCTCAACCCCTGTTGGTTATATAATAACTATCTGGCAAAACAGAAAAGATTTTAGTATTTAAATTGTGTGGTTAAAAGGAGTACAAGAGAGGCGCTAAATGGAAGTATGATGACTGTAGAAGCGTTGGCTATGCTTCCAGTGTCGTCCTCTCATCCCAATGCCAGTGTTCCTGGCTGGTTTTGGAGGCTTCCCTGGTCCCAGCCCACTGTTGGTGCTCTGAGGGGCAGCTGCTCACTCCATGGGCACTAGTGACTGTTCAGACCACTGCAGGAATCACTCTCTGAGCTTTCATCTCTTACATGATTTCTTACCAGATTTTTCACATTAGTTTCTTTATTCAGGGCACTGTTGTAGTTCAAAATCATAACTCTGTGTACCAGTGATTAAGGAGCACCGAATCTAAAGAATCCAAGTCATTGCTCACTTCAGTATATGAAACTGGTTAAATTGTTTATAGCTTTCATTCTTTTGTCATCTTTTATCATGCATCTTTATGCACTTTAAATTACTTTATCCATATCCTAAGCATGTGCTCAGGTTTCAGTTGTTAGTGGCTCTGTGTTCAGTTCATGCTGCATTTCCTTAAATGACATCTTCAGATATGTAATTTGCACAGCCTTCTATGTACACTTCTACAGTTGTCTTCAGTAGGACTTCGTTAGTCCTACAGACATCCTGCTTATTAATCATGCCCTCAAGCTGTTCATGGCTTCAGTGCGTAGCTTCAGTGATTTAACTGTTGTTGTGTTTTAAGCTCTCATAGCACTGCTTTGGCTTACAGTCGTTAGAAGTAAAATCATTCATTCATTATTAAATTTAGGAGGGAAGGTTTTCAAATATGCCTGATGTTAAACTAACAGAATAATTGGGCTTGGATTTTGAAGAAAATCTCAAAGTGATCTAAAAGAGCTGGGCACTTAACTCTGTTAGATGTGTTAGTAAAAACAAAAAACAACCAGCTTTTGCTTGAGCAGATGCTAAAAAGAATTTTTCCAGGAGCATTTAATATGAAATTGTAGAAAACTTTAGTCTCAGACCATTTTTAATTGTGCATATGAGGAATCAAAGTATGGCAGCACAAACAGGCACCTTGGTCAAGTTTCATAATGAGCATCTCAGAAATTGTCAGTCCAGTCAGATAACAAAAGCATTTAAAGATACTTAAGTATTAAGATTCAAACATTTTTCTTAAAATTTGATAAGCTCATGCTATGTGTTATGTAAATACGTATTTCTGTGAGATGTATTTTTTCAGGCTTCATAACATCGTTGTTTATATTCGTTAATGCTTATTACTGTGTACTGCTAAATATTGCTTGTGGATCGAGAATGAAAATGTGCGGTCTTGCCAGAATCTAGTTTTGTGACGTTTGGCTCAATACATTTTTGATATCTTTACAGTTCAGAGGTTTCAACTGACCCTGCCATTTTTGTGAAAGGCTTTCTGGCTTTAGACCCTAGGATGATTGAATTTCCATGACAGAAGCAATATTTTTGTTTCCTTAGATTAACCTCTCCACCTCTCCTACACCTGCACAGATAATAAGCCGTTCACAGACCTCCAACACCACCAGCAGCAGTATTACCCAACAGACTATGTTGCTGGGGAGCACCTCGCCAACCCTGAGTGCAAGCCAGGCTCAAATGTATCTACGAGCTCAAATGGTAAGTTTGGATTTTTTGTTGTTGTTGTTTTTGGTTTTTGTTCCCTGAAATTTTGCTGTTCCAGTTCTTATTTATTTCTAGAAATTATAAGAATTTTTCTTTAGTTTCAGGTAGCACTGAGAATTCTGTTACTAATCTTTGTGTACATGTCACTGAAACACTTCAGATGTCAAAGGAATGAAAGGATTGCTGTAGCTTAGTTCTGTCAAAATTCGTTCATATATTTTTAGCCTGGTCATACTATGTTGGTAAATTGATCGAGCATGCGGAAAAAAGGAAAAAGAGCATGTCTGATCTGGCTACATAACGGAACATATTAGAGTTTATGCTCAGGGTAGTTTTTTTCCAATACATTGGCTACATTCAGAGCTCAGTCTCTTGAGGAAAATTTAATTGCGTTTAGCTAAGATTGTTCTTTAGATTACTGTCTCTAGAACATGAATTGGATATGTAGCTTTCATTCTTCTTAGATTCACGTGAAACTCATCAGGTTCTTCCCAATTCCTATTAATGCGGCATTTCCATTTCTTTATGGGCAACTCTGAAAAATCAGTATAGTGATTTTACTTTATTTAGTTTAATACTCTGTGCAGTGAGTCTTGTATGAATTGATCCTCACAGGCTGTGTGGGATTTCATAGGAATTACTGAAGTTATACGTGAACACTGAAGTTATACTCCCATGGCCCGTGGGAGTTCATGACTAGAGCTTTCTGACGTGTTATGTTCAACTACACGAAACAGGAAGAATCACTGTTACGCTACACCGAGAGTCAGAGGTCTGTGACTGCAGTGGTGTATAAAATTAGATGCAGGCACGAGTTCTTACAGGAACTGCACCTGTGAAGCGTGTTTATGAAAGTTTTTTCTTTGTTCTTTTTCTGAGTTTTTTCTTAGGCTTGCCCAGCAATGGTGTTATGCGATGTTGAGCTCTTTCTTTGGAGACTCTTTTCTTACATGTTTATTGAAAAAGTAGTATGAATTCAAGATAAGGATTTAAAGATCAAACACCAACAATTTGACAGCAAAAGGATTTCCTGAGTCTTTGGTTTGTAAGCAAACCTAGATGCTGAAATCACCTAGTACTAGTTAACAGAAAGCTAGGAATCCATCATGTCACTGCCTTTCAATATGTGTTATCAAATTAGTGGTGGAAGCAATATGGGATGAGGTTGCTGCTTTTTATAGTAGCAATCTGTCTCAACGACATGGATTTTTGGATATGGTTTTCATATCTATTCACACTAAGTTTTCATCCAGACTCTTTACATCAAATTTCCTGCTTATTTCAATAACTGTCTTACATCCCAGTTTCGAGAGAGAAACTTACACTCTGTTAGTTTCTGTTTAGGATGATATTGCAAGATCATTTTGCCCTTCTTGGTAGCATGTCATACCTCTTTCAATCTTTCAGTGTTTCTAACATATCAAAATTAACGTTTTTCCTTCATTGTCAAGGACTTTCTGTAAAAAGGTCAACTCTCGTCTGTAGTTAGTCTATAACAATAGCCTCATCACCAGCTTGTTTCACTTCTGGCTAAGTAACTTCATGTTTTCTTCCTAGCTGCTCCTTGCAGTTGACATATCTTTAAAAATAAGGGAAAGTGACTAATGGTCTCTCTGCAAAGTCTTCCATAAGACTTGCCTTTACTATACTGTCACTGCGGAAATCAATGACAATTAAGCATGCCAGTACACTGAAATTAGTAATTTGAGGTTGGTTGTGCGATACCTGTTCTTGCAATAAAACTTAATTAGCATAGTTGAAGTTGATATAACAGCCCTGTTTGTTAATGACAGATTGTAAGATACTCCAAGTTTTCTCTCTTTACAATATTGTAGAAATTGGCCAACTTTTTTGCCTTTGTTTCACTCATTTGTAATATTGGAGGGAAAGCCTTTTTTAAAATGCTTGTGTGAAAGCTAATAAGTGTGTGTGTGTGTATAATACATGTTTCTGAATATGTAGAACAAATATTTTACATAACCTTTTAATTTTATTTACTTAAACTACTGCAATAAATTGTTACTAGAATAAGTTCCTCTAAAAGTAAAAAAAGAAAAAGAGAAGCTGTGCATCACTGCATGTAACTTATGTATCACTTTAAAAGTAAAATGTTGCTTTTTTTTTTTTTTAACACATTTTTCAACATTTCAGTCTATTACCTGATATTTTTTTCTTGCTTAACAGCTAATTTTTACTCCTGCTACCACTGTGGCTGCTGTCCAGTCTGACATTCCTGTTGTCTCATCATCTTCCTCATCTTCCTGTCAGTCTGCAGCTACTCAGGTGAGCTTGTGTCCAGCAGAGTGTGCCAAAATTCACAAGTAAGGAAACGTCGTGCTTAAGTTTTACTTCCTTTTAAAAATTAGTAATGGGTACTGTTTCCGTACATCTTTAGTGTTTTCTGTTTACCATCATCACACGTTTAGAGGTGATCATGTTATATGTAAAACTGGGGTCCTGAATATAACGCTTCAGCTCTTCATAATCTTCTCTCTCATCTTTATTACCTTGAATAATTTCACATTATCAGCTGAACTAGTGTTGTCATTTCACTGAAACATGAAATTTGTATATGATCTGGAAAACCATATGGGACAGCACAGACCTCTACAGAATGTTAGTCACCATCTCCTGCTGTGAAAAGCAAACATTTTTCCAACAAATTTATGCTCTCATGAAAGACTTTCCCTTCTATTTTAGGGATTTATTTGAAAGACTCTGCTAATGGACTTGTTTTGGAACTGTTTGGAAATCCAAGTAAATTATGCCAGTTGAATGTTCTTTGTGCTTGTGTTTGTGGATCCCTTCAGAAGATTCCACTAGATCAGCGAGCTGCTACCTGCTTTACAAAAGTCATATTGCTTGTTGTAGGGCACGTCTGGTTCTCTGCTATAATTTCTAGTACTCTGGCAATTGGAGGTACCAGATTTACTATTTTTACTTCTACAGATCTTCCCGAACTACTTCTGAAAAATCTGCATTGTGCTAGTTGCACCTTCTAGTTCTCTTGTGCCAAGTTTGGAAAAAGATTTCCTTCTGTAGTTACTCTTTTAACATTTCATTCTTGAGGTCATTTAGAACTCTTAAGGTTAATAAAGCCCAACTGTGGTATTTTGGTACTCCATTTTAGAGCATAACCAGTTTATTTTTAAAAGATAAGTGTGTTTGGCAGAACTTTGCAGCTAAAATGAATAAACTAGAAAATAAAAAACTTGAGAGTAGTTGCACTAATCCTAGATATGCTTTCACCATATTCCTTAATTAAGCAATTCATTAAATACAGGAATGAAAAATTGCCTTGTTGTAGGCATGGACAAGGCTTGCAGTGATAAGCAAGTCTAAAAGCTATTGGATTTGATTCCCCAGAAGCTACTGAATTTAGTTTTTAGTCAACCTTCCACATCTAACTTTTTGGCCTTCAGACAGAGAAAAAAAATTACAGACACAAAAGCTGCAAGGGAATGCGTTACCATGTCATTGCTGAATCGTGAAGCAGATTGCCCCTTTGTTACACAAGAAGCTTTGTCAGTGTGCAACATGAGAAAACAAATTCCTCATTTTACCTGCTGTAGTTCTGAACTCTTTCCATATCACCTGCTGAGTACCATTAATTTAATGCTGCTGTTTTAAAGATATCCAAGTAAAATTAAGGGTGAAGGGGGAAAGGTTTTACCTTTGAGATACAGTGAGAAAGTGAAGAAATGCAAACCTCTTTATTCTCACCTCCTCATTCTCTTTGTTGCACAATTTTGTACATTATGTGGATAGGGAGGACTCTGAAAACACATCCAGAAGCTGGTAGCTCTCTCCTTACTGGGGGCATTGTCCTTGTATCTTGCTGGTAGCTGCCTTCCCAGTCTGATCTAATTTACCTTTATTCTAGTACTTCCAGTAAAAGAGCAATTAGGTCTTTTATCTTCTGCTGCAGCACTTTTTTTTTTCTTTAAAGGATTGTAGTGGAGCAAGTGTTTTTTTTATAGGTGATACTGCCTAGCTAGCATAACAGCTTTGGGAATTCAGTGCAGTGCTATGTCAGGAAAATTGGTTGTATTGTTCTCATTATTGCAACAGGGTGTTAAAATGGGCAGTTAGCTTGGTCAAATTTATATGAGGAAGAACAGGAGCTGGCATTTATTCCCTGGTTGGCAAGCCTTTCTTAGCATGTTGGGCTCTTCTCTTTTTTTTTTTTAAACCTTCTCTTTCCCTTTTTTATGAACTTTCAGCAGACCAAATGGCATGCTGAGAGAATGAGTTTAACGGGAACCTTACCTTGATTATACTGTAGGCTGGACTGTGAGACCTGGGCTTTTATTTATCACAGGGTTCTGATAAAAGGTCATGGTAAAGCCTTCCTACTGTTGCTTCTAAAATCTAAGTTGACCTTTTGCTTCCCACACTGAATAGATTCATCTTAACTGCAAAAACAAAGAGTCTGACAGCAGAGTGCTTGTGGCACTGTGGGGGTTTTCCATGACTGGGTTTATTAGGTCAAATGCTATATCCTTCATATGTTTCAGTAGCATCCCTTTCAAAAACAAGCTGGAACAGGAACTTCTTTTGAACTTTGGTCTTCAGGAGTGACGATATTAAATTTGGAGCATCTTGATTAGTGTAAGCCATTAGGCTCTCACAAACTCCAGAATAATCTCATCCCAGTTGTTTTATTTGCTCAGACATCTGCTTATTCATAGATTTTCTCCCCTGCTGCAACAGCTAGGATTGCAGTAAATGCATCATGCATGCCAGCTAGGAAACAAATGCTGTTGTTTTCAGAACAGGATTTGAGCACACCCTGTGGTAACACACTGAACAGTGGGAAGTAAAACGCCAACTAGTTCATTACACAAGTACTAACTGGAATGAGGAAGAGTGGATGGCAATAATTAGTCCTCTTTTTTTTCACGTAAAGTATGACATACATTAGTGCTCTGCTAGGGTAGTCTTTGTCCTTGAAATAAAATTTTAGCTCAGCACGTAGGACTGGAAAGCTGGGGTCAAGATGTACAGAAGCTGGCTGCATTGTAACACACGTCAGTGAATCACTGACTAATACGCATTTCAGAAGGCTTACATTTTGTTTTATGTGACATTAGAGCTGTGGTGAAAAGGTATTGCTGTAGAAAGAAGGTACTCTCAAGTGTATTAAGACCTGAATAATATACAGCACATTCTTGTCACTATCACTACCCAAGGCTCTGGTTTATTTTAGCCTCTGCAAACATATTCACCACTGTATTTCGGTAGGGTCTGCATAAAAATAAAATTGTGTTTAAGATGTGTTCTGTCATTCACTTTGAATTTACTATGAGAGTTAAAGGGAGAAAAAATACAAGTTTTAATTCAAATTAGTGTAATGTAATAGTGATGTAATTATCCTTTATTTTTTAAACTTCAATAAGGAAAAAAGGCTGCTATATTTATCACTGAAGTACCTCACGATCACTGTTTTTCTGTATATTTGGTGACTTTAAGATACTTGGATATGGAGACTTAACTTCTCGGATATTTTGATAAGGTGGGATGAGAAGTGTAACATCAAATCAGTAAAATTAATGTTGTCTGTTTTTGTCTGGATGTCTGTCATAAATGTTTTTATGTCTTTGTTTATGTTTTACCAATTTCCCAGGTTCAAAACTTGACATTGCGCAGTCAGAAGCTGGGTGTGTTGTCAAGTTCACAGAACGGCCCACCAAAGAGCAGCAGCCAGACTCAGTCGTTGTCTCTGTGCACTAATAAACCTGTGAGCAGTACCAAGGGCAGCCAACCAGATCCCTCCGAGAGCAATAGAAAAGGTGATAGCCCAACTCCAGAGTGTCGGAGTACGCCGGTCACACGGACATCAAGCATACACCAGTTAATAACACCAGGTAGGGTGAAAATGAAGCTATAATATAAGTTATTTTAAAGTAATTTGTATATTATAGTTATGTCAGGGTCCATTGCTCACTGACCAGGATCTTTTAGATCTTCCACATGAAGAGTTTAATGTTTAATACTAAATGTACTTATTTATTGATATTTGACGTTACGCAGGATTTTGATTCAGGAGAGTGATACAGCATTGTTCTGAAATCACAATGCAAACACAATGTAGCAATTGCAACATACAGCTGAATCCAGTACAAACATAATTCTCATTACTGGTAACTGTGTATGCTCACTGTCATGACATGTCATCTCCAAACGGAGTGAAGAAACATGTGGGTTGAAACCACCTCAAGCCTGTTGCTGTCTCAAAAGTCCATTTTGCTGGTTGTCTTGTCATTGAATGATTTTTTATATTAAATAATTTAAAAAATCCATTTGTAATAGTGTCCCACAATCTTAGTATTTTGTATTAAGTAACACATCAGGAAGCATGCAGTTGGTTAGATACACATTTACATTGCATGCAATGCATTTGATTTTTAGCATCATAATTTTGAAAGAGTAATGGTTACCTAGATAATTGGTCTCAATTCTGGGGATTTAGCTTGGCTTAATGGCGGCTTTTAAAGAAAGAATAAGACATGCTTGAGTTATTGAGCCCTAATGCTCGTGGAACTTGTTTCTGGAAGGATTAAAGTCCATGTTTACTAGCAGAATAAATAATAAAAAAAAGGCAAGTAATTTCTCAAGTGGAAAAGGGAAGCAAGAAGAGGCTTGCACGTAGAGCAAAATATGTGTCTGCATACACTCAAATGCTCTAAGGAATTACTAGTGAGTCACTGGTTCACTTAAAGGTGATGTGATATCTCTGGAAGTTGCACTATTTTTAGATTCATACCTTTCAGTTTGTGCTTTCACATTCAGGCAAATACTTTAAATGCTTTTGCTTCATACTGAACTCTTGCTGTTTTGTTTGGAGTCTCTTATATTACCTAAATTTAACTTAGCAGTTTGGAACAAATCCTGTTATGACATGCTTATTTCTTCCATTCCAGTCTCTTTCAAAGCAAAGGTTACATCCATTTGGATGAAATCCAAATGCATGAAATTCTTAAATAAAAGAGAAGGCTGGATCAGCAATGATCTTAGAACTAGCACCAAAAAGATGTGCAGATAATCTTATATATGTATATGTATTTTCAGTATATGTAGGATGGATGGCTGTTACTTTATTCATTGCTGCATTTGCTTTGGAAACTGGTATATTCCTTTAAATTCGCCTTGTGCACTATATGCTGTTAAATAAAATGTTTCTAAATGTGGATCCAAAGGGTTGAAAAAGTTGTGCTGGGCTTACTTTAAAGTAAAAGCTTCCTTTCTTTCATTATTTCTATAATGTTCTCTGGAGCTAAGGAAATAATTGCTAATTGTCACTTTTTTTTCCTCCCTTCACAGCTTCATATTCTCCATTGCAACCTCATTCTCTGGTAAAACATCAGCAGATCCCACTTCATTCACCACCTCCAAAGATTTCGCATCATCAGCTGATACTGCAACAGCAGCAGCAAGTCCAGCCGATTGCACTTCAGACTCCTTCTGGTCAGGAGCCCCCTCCGTCACAGCACTGTCTGCCCCTCCCAAGCCACGGTCTTCCTCCGGCTCCCAGCAGCGTCCAGTCTCATTGCTCACCGATTCACATCCATCCTCCACCTCTGACGTTATCTCCCACTCCATCCCAGTCAGCTCAGCAGTCGGTAGTGGTCTCCCCTCCACCTTCTCACTCCCCTAGCCAGTCGCCCACCATAATCATTCATCCTCAAGCACTTATCCAGTCACAGGCAAACTCCCTCGTGCCAGCAGCTCTTCAGCCTGAGCAGGGTGCTGCTCAGCAAACTGCTACCAACCCAGTTCGACCAATTGCACAGCCACTTAACCTTCCGCCACATCTCCCACTTCCACCCTCCCCTGCTGTACATATAGGATCAGTAGATCCGCCCAGCTTGGTTTCCTCGGGCCAACAGATAGTGTCCTCCACACCGCACCAGCAATACTCAGCCTTGCAGTCCACACCTATCCCTCTTGCAGCTCCTCCACAGCTGTCAACATCTTCAACCCAGATTCAACAACTGCCACTGCAGTCTGTGCAGTCGTTACAAGTGCAGCCTGAAATTCTATCCCAGGGCCAGGTCTTGGTTCAAAACACTTTGGTTTCTGAGGAAGAACTTCCTGCTGCAGAAGCTTTGGTCCAGCTGCCATTTCAAACTCTTCCACCACCTCAGACTGTTGCAGTAAATCTTCAAGTGCAGCCATCAGTACCAATTGAAACTCCAGTGGTAAGTGCTCAGAAACCCTCTAATTTTAGAATTAAACTGAGAGTGAAAAACCCTTTCTTTGATGTCATCTCTGACCACACAGAGCAAAGTCAACCAGACCTGTTAAAATATCTGTTTTCCAAAACCATTCTAGTAGTGAAAGCTGGCTTTAGAGAGACAGGTGACAGAGGTAGGTGAATACAGCAAGGTGTTTGAAAGTTATATTTTGGGGTACCAGTCTGTCAAAACAAATCATATTGCTGTCTTTGCAGAACTCTTTTTCTTAATAGAGCAGTGCTGATTGCAGAAACGTTCAAAAGGGAATTAAAATCAGAATTTGTGCTATGTACCTCATGAATAGAGAGCCCAGTTCTTTGGCTCACAGTATGCATTCAAGCTGAATTTCACTGTGTATAATGCAGGAGATAAGGAAATCTAAATGATGGACACATCTTCCCATTAAATTATGCCACTCATGAACTGGGGACTCCACTGTACTTTGAAAGTACTTCAAATACAGCTTTGCTTTTTCTTTGTTATGGGGACATGGGACAGTCAGGCCAATGAAATATTGCAGTCCTTCATCCCTGACTTATGTAAAGAATCCAGTCTACCAAAAGATTAAGGAAGATGGTGTGCTCTGTATTTTTAATTCATGTTGAGGTAATGATAATCCCAATTCTCTGATATTTCATGTAAAAATTGGACAAAATAATAGAACTCAGTTATACTTTTGAGAAGGTAATATTTTACATCCTGATCTGCTAAGCTAGCTGTCAGTTATTAATGTAAATTCACTTTTGTAATTTTTAGGAAAATACCTTATAACCTTTTCAATAATGCTTTTGATAGTCTTGGCATTCACTCCTGAGGAACTCAGTTTGACTACACTGCTGTGTAAGATAGAAAACAATATGCATAGAAAACAATTATTATGCTAGACTGGAAATCATTAAAGCAGTAGTTTGTTGAATGCAGATTTACCAGGTGGAGAATGTATGTGAAGAAGAGATGCCTGAGGAATCTGATTGTGTCAATATGGTTAGGACACCGACACCACCGACTTTGTCCCCGCCAGCCATAACCTTGGGGAATGGAGAGGCACTTAATTCAGAAGAGCCTTTATCAGGTGAGAACAGATGTAAAACTAAAGTAGCTGCTCTGCTTAGGAACTAACTAGTGATGTTTTAAAGCAAAAATGTCAGATTTTCATCTTCTTTATACTTTGAGATTATAATTTTTTAAGTAAAGAAACTCTATAAAGCATACTAGAAACACTTGTGATAGAATGAATTATTCAATCCCAAAGGCGTAACTGTATATGTATTTGGATAATGTAGTACAAAAACAGCTTTTCAGCTCTTTAGTGTATACTTTTATAATACTAAAATCTTAACAGGAGCATCAGTCTCCAGGTACTCTGTAAGTGATAGCTGGCTGATTTGGTATGAAGCTTGATTTCACAGAATCAGGATCAACAATTAGAAGGAGCTGTCAGAATGGTTGCTTACATGGTATGATTCTTTTTTGATATGCACAGTATGAGAATTTGTATTGCAAAAGCTACTAATGAACATTTTTTCCAGAGAGCTGTAAAAAAATATACCTGCCTATATCAATTTTTTTGCTGCAAATTAATGTTAACTTCCCCTGATGTGCTGAATATACTGATTTCTGCTGAAGCTACAAAGACAGGATGCTTCACAGATCAGTTATGAATGTTCAGCTTGTTCTGTGCTGATCAGTTCCTGGAATAAATGAGAAAGAGAAGAGGACAAAATATTCTTCCTATTCTTTGTAAATAAAACATGGTAACTGATGTTTTGATCAGATAGCATGTTTACTAGAGCTAAAAGCCAACACTGTCCAAAATGAAGTACAAGTACTCTTTCCATGCCTGAAGAAGTAGATTCCCATGTAAGTTATGAGCTTGCCTGTATTTCCAAAGTATTTTTCAGAAAATTGAGTTTTCAGCAGAAAGTTGTGAGTATCAATGGCACCGTGTATATCTGCATGTGTGTATATGCACACACATATATATGTGTAATAATGAATGTATGTAACATCTTTCAGAACACCAGGAGGGACAACCTTCCTGATACCCAGGTTTCTATACCTACAGCTGATATTGTGTGTTTTTGTGGCTCATTAGCAAGATTAGCAACGCTCAGAGCAACCCTGAAAATATTTTCTCTTTAAAAAATGCCTCAGCAGTTTTGTTTTGAGAATCACATGTTTGAATAGAGTGGTTTCTGGTTTTGTCTCGTGGATTTGGGATCTGTATAGGAAGTCACTTTTTTCAAATGTTTTCTCATGGCCAACTGTGGTTATAGTTAATCAGTACTTAGTAAAGGAAAATGATACTTGAGAATTGTTTGGTTGTGGACTAGTCTGTCAAGGAAAATCATCTGGTTTTGAAGGTAAAGTCTATAGACTATAGAGAAAAGCCTGTGTTACAGGATCATACATACAAAGCTGGGTGTGTGTGTTTGTCGTTTCTACTTTCTAGAATTCTAAGCGAATGTTTGGACGTAAGTCACAAAAATATAACATACCTTATGTTTTTCAGACCATGTGGGAATACCTTCAGTGACATCATCAGTCAGTGCCTCAGTAATTAAATCTCCATCTGATCCTTCGCATGCTTCTATTCCACCACCACCTCTTTTGCTTCCAGCAGCAACAACAAGGAGTAACAGCACATCAATGCCCAATAGCATTCCTAGTCTAGAAAATAAACCTCCACAGGCTATCGTTAAACCACAAATCCTGACCCATGTTATTGAAGGCTTTGTGATTCAGGAGGGGTTGGAGCCGTTCCCTGTAAGTGTAAAAGTTACTTCAAAAGTTTTGCTACTAATTCTTAAAACAAACCATTCTTAAAGATGATGCTGTTTATTTCTAATAGCTAATAATAATAATTCAAGGTCATTAAACCTTGAATACGTTTTCAAATGTTGGAGTTGACCTTTTTTCTCTGTTTGGTAACCTGTTTCTTAACAGCACTTCAGTATACTTGTCTTATTTAATCTGAATTTGTGCTGCTGTTTTGCTTGCCAGTATCACTGGATGACAAGATACGAAATGAAACAGAGACACAGCTGAGTAGGCAGGCTATCCAGAGATAACAACAGTTATTTTAGGCTAACATTTACACTAACTTTATTTTACACTTGTCTCCTAGATACCTCAATTTAAGCAATAATTTAAACCTCTGCGATGAGTCTTTGTATACAGTAGTACTTCCATGTCAAAAACTTTGTTCTTTAAAACACCAGCAACCCCCTTACTGAGCTTTGTGTGATTAGTCACAAATACTGTTTCCAGTCATTCATTCTTCAGTTAACCATTGTTGCTTTGCTTTTATTGCAATAGGTAAGTCGTTCATCTTTGCTGGTAGAACAGCCTGCAGAAAAAAGATTGCTAGTGGAGGGTCAAATCATGAGTGTTATGTGTGTTGAATCAGACTTGCAGAATACAAAACATGCAGACAACTCATCGGACACAGAGATAGAGGATATGATTGCAGAAGGTTTGTAGTTTTTGTTTAATTATCCATTTTTCCCTTCTGGTCTGTATGTATTACAGAATTCCATCCTGTCTGTACATCTGGAATCTTCCTCCAGTCTTTACACTATCTCTAAAGATACTGTTTTCAAATGTTTCTAACTAGCTATACATAATGACAGAAATTGCTGTGGGTGCACACAAATGTCAAGAAAACGTGTACTGTCCTGCTTAGAATACAGTGGTCTCTAACACAACTCATGAGCTAAAACCATCAAATTTCCTCACGCAGTGACAGAAGCACTCATCATCACGTTTTTTGTTTTTTGTAGCTTGTTGGGTTTTTTTTTGTTTTTTTTTTTTTTTGGAACGTGGAAATCAAGTGTGTTAGGTCTTTTAGGTTGCAATAGTCAGTTTGTTACAGTAGATCTTAGTTCAGTTTTGGTTTCAGAAGCATTCCCTAAGAACCTTTCAGCATTAACACTGTGCTGTTTCTCAGATGTCAAACAGCTTGTCTGTTGTTTCATGCAATTATTCAAACATTCATGCTTTTGCTTTCAGTTATCATTCCTGGAAGCTGGTATTAGGCTTATGTTTGCAATTGGCAACTACTCATTAGACAAACAAGGAAATATCCAGTATTGGGAGGGAGCCGCATAGGCAGAAGTCAATCAAAGGAGATTTTCTGATGCTAAACCGAGATACAGATTGCATTTACAGAGTAGAAACACCTAAAATGCTGAAGAGAAGGCCTTTAATCAATTTTCACTTTCATCTGTAGTCACTTTATTCCCTGTGACCTGGTTTGTGCAATTTTTTTTTTAATAGAAAGGATGATTTATTTGAAGGATGGCTCTCTAGTGTGTATTTAACTTAATTTTCAAAGTTGGTCAGGTTTGGTAGGCTTCCAGCTTCCAGTCTCTACTTCGTGTGTGATACCAACTTAAGCTGGCAACTTATAACGTGGTCAGTCTGACACTACGTAAGTTTTTGTTGACTTCAGTTTATGCCTTTGAATCCTGATACATCAGATATGTTATTCAAATAACTATTTCAGCCTTTTCAACTTTGCATTAGTGCTGTTTTATTTATCACCTTATCAGCACACTAGTTAGTGAGGTGATATCACTATAACAATTTTAACATTCAAATCTCTTAATTAAACCTTGATATGTGTTTGTATTAGCTGGCATTAGAGCTTAACAAAGAGTTCTGAACAAAAAGCTAGTCTGCAATATTTGCAATGAGTTGTGTAAAATTAAAAATACGAATGTAGAAGACGAATAGCAAGAAGCAAAGTACATGAAACCGATTCAGGTAAATAAGAAATGCAGAAGAAATGGATGTCTGTTTCGCTCACTGATTTTTTTAAATAAATGTTTTGTCCATGATTGCAGCCATGTGGCATGCGGTTCTTTTGCTTATGTGAATGAACGCAAAATGTTACACTTCGGTTTGTGCCAGTTTTGCTCCTAATGATGTGTTTCACAGATGGTGCATGGGGATAAGTTTGGGTGTTTTGTTTTGTTTTTGTATGCCAAAAGGCAAGTTGGTTTGCAGAGATGGTGGCGTTCTTCTAAATTATGTACAAACCATGCTCTACCCACAACATTCTCTTCCAGCAGAATAGGGTGTAGACATTCAGCATGTGACAAATGCTGCCTTCTTACCTTGCACTGCCTTCTGGGCTTTCCTACATCTTTCACTGATGCTTCTCCCCTTGTACTCGGCTCTCCCCCTGTACTCGGCTCTGGTGAGGCCGCACCTCGAGTACTGTGTTCAGTTTTGGGCCCCTCGCTACAAGAAGGACATCGAGGTGCTTGAGCGGGTCCAGAGAAGGGCGACGAAGCTGGTGAGGGGCCTGGAGAACAAGTCCTACGAGGAGCGGCTGAGGGAGCTGGGCTTGTTCAGCCTGGAGAAGAGGAGGCTCAGGGGCGACCTTATTGCTCTTTACAGATACCTTAAAGGAGGCTGTAGAGAGGTGGGGGTTGGTCTATTCTCCCACGTGCCTGGTGACAGGACAAGGGGAATGGGCTAAAGTTGCACCAGGGGTGTTTTAGGTTGGATATTAGAAGAACTTCTTTACCGAAAGGGTTGTGAGGCATTGGAATGGGCTGCCCGGGGAAGTGGTGGAGTCACCATCCCTGGAGGTCTTTAAGAGACATTTAGATGTAGAGCTTAGGGATATGGTTTAGCAGAGGACTGGTTAGTGTTAGGTCAGAGGTTGGACTAGGTGATCTTGGAGGTCTCTTCCAACCTAGACAATTCTGTGATTGTGTTTCTTTCAGCTGTTGTTTGAGTTCTTCATGGGGAACAGGAAAAGTGCTTCCTATCTCACCAATGTCATTAAAAATACTGCGTAACAATAGACTACAAATTGGTAGACGCTATAATCCTTTTCTTCTTATATGCACATTATCTTTTTAATAGATAAGATTCAATGTCTTATTTGCTTTCACAAGTTCTCCTTTTGGTTGTAGCTGTTGCTTATTCAAAGGAAGTATTTACAACTTTAATGTAAATGTACAACTTTATTTCATTACAGGAGAGCTTGAATCTGGAACATAAAGAGCCCGGTTCTCTTAGCGACCTCTTTATAAGCAATTTCTAGGACTGTGACTATTTTTTTTTTAGTTGATTGCTATATTTGAGGGCATACCTGCTCATGGATGGTTTGAAATGTAACAAAAAAGCTGACTAAGTTCCATGAATAATTTCATTCATCATTCAGTTCACTAAAGTTTTTTAACATGGAAAGTAAAATCTATGATTTTCTTAGTTAGGCATTTTCTGTTAATTAAAGTATTTCATGACATGTATTAAATATTTGAAAGTCTTCTACCTGCCTGCTAAAGAGATGAGAAACTTGAACAAATTTTTTCATTGAAACTAACCTTTGTGCCTCACTCCTTCCTTTAGAGGGACTGGATGAAATTGAAAATGATCTTTTGAAGTGTGAATTTTGTGGGAAAATGGGATATTCTAACAAGTTTCTGCGGTCAAAACGATTCTGCTCTACATCCTGTGCCAAAAGGTACTCTCCTCTAGTTATTGCCTAGTGTTACCTGATTATTGGAGTAGCCCCCAAGTACTGTCTGATGTTGAAAAATAAAGAAGCAGTGAAAAATGTTTGCTTTCTGTCCAAATTTGCAGACTATATCAGTACAAAAGACTATGGTGGATTGATTTATTTCAAGACTGACTTACAGTTATATTATAGAACGCTTTCAGAGGAAGCCATGAATGCTGTTGGACTTAAAGGAATGCTGATGGGTATCCATTAAAAGTTAGAAAGTGTTTGGAAATTGGTGCAGAAGTCTGTGGGTCATAAATCACTATATTTGTTGTATTCTGATTGTCTTCCCCTTGAAAAAAAATAATCATGACTTGCATAGAGCAGAATAGAAATAGTAAAACCATAAATTTAGTGTTGTCTAAAGCTTCTCCTTTCTTGAAAATATTAAATGCTGCTCTTTGCTTGGCAAAGGAAAATGACTGCCGATTTCTGTTTTTCTTTGGGTTTAGTACACTTTTTTATTTTGTTTTGGTTTAGAGGAACAAGTCAAAATCAACACTTGAATGTAAAATCTTCCATCGTTACAGCTGGAAAATTGATATTTAATCCCAAATATTTTAGAAATGGGGAATAGTTTTTAGGTGCCACTTAGTTGTTTTTTTTCCTCATCAGTGTACCTTCAGACCCTCTTTCTCTTATGTCTCCTGCTTTTTTCATCCCCAGCCTGAGACATTCCTGCTTTACGTAGTGGGAATGTATATGTTTTATTTGGTAGCTGCTGGGAAACTTTTAGTGAAATAATATTCAGAAGGTAATTGGCCCTTCTTTCGTCCTCCTTTGACTGGGTATCAGCTGGGTAAAGAAAATGGAAGCAAAAGATGTAATATGACATTAAGCTTTTAGAGGATGTTTTAGAGAAGTAGGATTGTAGTATGTGATAAAATCCAAAGCTGTTTTTTATCTTGGAATTTTTTTTAGAGCAGGAAAGATGGACATCTTTCAGGGATGATCTAGATGTACTTGCCTCCCTTCAAGACAAGTGGTTTAGAGTACATGGCCTTTGAGATACCTTTCTCTCTTATATTTGTGACACCAGTTGTTGTCTTTAATTAGGCAGCGTTTCTGTAGACAACAATGTCGTTTTATTGCTAAGTTGATTGAATTCAGTCCAAAAAGCTATTAGTGCATTATTTGAATATATCTTACTTCTTTAGGCACAGCCTTAGTTGCACTAAGAAATTTGGGCTGTTTACATCAGACAAGACCAATCGTTGGAATCGGAAATCAGATAGCCAAAGTCTTGGGCGACGCGGGCGTCGACCGAGTGGCCCTGATGGGGCGTCACGAGATCATTTTCTTAGACAGGTCTGTGGAATATTTGCTTAAAACTATGACATTGTTTGGGGAATTACAAATAAAATATAATACTGCAGTGTATTTGTGCGATGTTTTCCAGCTTCCAGTTACTTACCCATCCGCAGAAGAAGATCTGGCTTCTCATGAAGATGCTGTGCCAGCTGCCATGACCACGCGTCTGCGAAGACAGAGTGAAAGAGAGAGGGAGCGTGAACTTAGGGAACTAAGAATTAGGAAAATGCCAGAGAGCATTGACTTGTTACCAGTGGTGCAAGCAGACCCATCAGTATGGACTGTTGACGAAGTTTGGGCCTTTATACATTCTTTGCCTGGTATGTAACGTGCGAGAACTTGTTCCACATTTTTAACACTAAAGCTCTTTGCTTTTTAGCATCACTCTGAGGAGGAGATGGTGTGGTAACAGCACGAGTGTACATGGTGATAGAGACTGGAATGTGATTTGTTTCCTCTCGCTTGTTCCTTCAGCACAAATCCCATGTTGATAGAACTAGTCCCACTTCTGCTGTTGCACCCCAGCTGATGGAGACTAGAGGTGTTCTTCCCTTCAGTCTGATTTCTCTCAAGAGGTCAGTAGAGAGATCAGACACACTTCTCCTTTACATTTCTTTCTTCACTTCCCTCCTTAGTTACTGCTTATTCAGTAGAAAAAGCGAGAAGGGAGTTCCTTCCATTTGCGCAAGTGAAAATTTTGAGAGGCTTAGCATGATATAAATCACTAAAAAAAGAGTAACCTGGTCTCTTCTGTAAAGCTCAATTTTGTTTTACATAGCTCTGCACAGTAACTGGAATAGAGAACTCCATATATAGATTACACACTCTTAGGTTAGAAGACACAGCAAAGGTAGTACCCAAGTCTGTTTGCAGAAAAACATCTTTTCTCCTTGTTTGCACACCTTTTCCTTAGCTCAGTTTTCATGCTTGCCTTTATGTCATCTTCAGGCTATTTGACATTTATTTGTTTGTTATTTCCTGATTATCATAAGCTTTAAAGTTTTACTCCCCTCTTTTTCCCAGGGATGCCAATCTATCTAATCAGATACCATCATTCCTCCAGGTAACAAGGCAGGTCTCCATGACAACAGCCATATAAGAATTTGTTGTTTATCCGTGTAACTCACATGACTAAACAGTGAACCCTGGCTTAGGTTTGTTCCTAGTTTTCACCTCTTTGCTGGAATGCTAAAGCATTTTGCTCTGTATCCCATTAGACTAATAACCTGTAAGGAATGTGTCCTTCTTGGTGAGTCATATGCATGAGTTTTGCCAGCTAATGTTTTATATAATCGATCAGGCAGAAAATGAATTAGGGGTGTTTTACATCAAGGGTGACTTTCGTTGATCTACCTTTCTTCTGATGGTTTATAAATTGCAATTAAATTGCATCATCTGCTTCTGGGAACTTCCAGTGATGCCTGTAAAAACAAACAAAGCTTCTTAGATTTAAGACATGGTCTTTCAAGTTCCTGTACTTCACCTGTGTTGCTGGAATGTGATTATATCACTACTGTTTTGATTTACTGTCTTTATAGATTTGAAGCTTCAGTTAACTGAATAACTCCCTGATCGTAGAATCTGTAAGAGAATAAAAGATAGTTCCTGTTCTAAAAAAAAATAAAATACTTCAAGTGCCATATGAACACAGTTCGTTTACAAGTGTGACAACAAATATTGTCCTTAAAACATGATTTCTACTTTGAAACCATTACTTGTAGAGTATGCTCCCAGCTGCTGGATCTGTTTTTTATTCATTCTATAAATGAGTTGAACTTTGAATCTAAACAAACTTTATATTATTATGTATTCAATTAAAATTTATTACAATTACTCATTTCTATTTACATTAAGATCTAGTTCCTCATTTATTTATTTATTTTAAGTTCAATAGATAGCTAAAATGATATTCACAACCTGCCAGATATTTTATTACATATTTGCATCTGTAGTTTTGGCATTTTTTTTCTGTTCAATACATTCTCAAACCAGTCTTAAAGAAGTACTTTTTCGTATGCTGTCAGAATTGAATAATTCAAGAAATAATGACTATAATTGTTTTTTTGTTATGCTATTTTTCAATATGTACTTGATGCAGGCCATGCAGACCATTTGCCATGTTGCAGGAAGCAGTGATTTGTGTCTTCTGTACTTTATAAGCAATAGGGACACCTGATTTAATTTACTGCTTTTTTTTTTTTCAGTCTGTAAGCTAAGATCTAACTGTAGAGTAAAGCTTTCTTGTCAGGCTTTTTCTGAATTCCTGCAGAGTCTTGGAAGAGATGGCAACAGTTTAATCTGCAAAGTTGTTCCTCTTTTCTTTCTTCAGTTGCCCGGTTAATAGTCTTTTACTCGCCTGACATCCTTTTTTTTTTCTTGTTTTCTTTTAAAGCTATTGCACAATGACCAATTGTGAAAGCACTTAAGAATACCCAAATTTGGCTGTGTGAGGGAACTGAAATAGATTCAACTTCCATCTTTTGCTTTTCCAAAATGATTTTGAGAAAGGCTGTGGGTTTTTTATTAAGAAAGGCAAATTCATAAAGCAAATCCTGGTTAAAGACAAAGCCTCCAACAATAACTAATAAGCCATTGTCATAGGACCACTTTTGCTGCTAAATATACACGCTTATCTTGTTCTATCAGATTCTTTGTGAGCGCTGTGGTCTGACAACCACCAAGTTCAGATCTGAAGTCAGACATACAGTGAGGGATATTACATAGAAGCACTTAGTGCTCAGCTTACGGAATCTTTGTGGGTTGTCAATACATAAATAAGAACCTTTATAATGATATTAGAGCTGTTAATTCCTACTGAGACTGGTCAGTTGTCCAAGATTTTTTCTTCATGTTACTGGCAGCATTACCTTCATTTTGTAGCTGGAATTGGCTGAACCATTCCAGGTGTTCTCTGACAACTCTGAGCTCCTGAACAATGTTCTCATATTGATTGCGTTACTTTGTAGCTGGGCTGCATTGTACCAGAAATATTAAAAGTAATTGTTATGGAATACATGCAGGTACTAAAACATTCTGATGTTTCTCTGTTTTAGTAGCTGTTTAAATCCTGTCAGTGACAAACTAATTTCACTTTCTTTTCACCACTCTAATTTCTTGTTATCCTAAGTAACGCCCAAGAAGAGGGTGTTGTCATGTATTAAAGGTGTGTTGGTGTAAATGCTATGCAAAACAGTCCTCACTCCTGGTTAAAAGTTAGTCGGTAGCTAAAAACCAGATGTTTTCCTTTTGGTATTGTAGTTTATTGATTCCTTTCTCTTAGGAGACCTTTTTCTTCTTACATTGTCTTTTTATTCTTGCCCTTTCCATAATAAAGAGGCAGCCAATTGTTATATGTGGTCTAGTTAATATAATGGTTAGGGGAAAAAAAAGGAGGGGGGCAAAAAAAACAAACCTGTGCTTTATACTATGTGAAAAGCAGACCTTTTCCAGACATCCCTTGAGCAACCTTTTGTTTCCATAGCATTCTTCAGCAGAAAGGGGCCTTCAGTTACTTTGGACCGTCTAATCCATGAAGAGTCCCGTTTCTGATGTTGTAAACCTCTGTGATCTGAGCCCATCATGTTAGTTCATGTTCAGAAAAAGAGTTTATCATTTAAAGAAAAAATCCAATCAATTTAAAGTTGCACGTAATGATAAATGATGATAAACTGCTGATAAATGTACTAACAAGACAGTCATGCTAAAGCCCACAAATAGCATTTCTGTTTGCTTAACCCAGCGGTGGTAAGGTATGGGTGGAATTAACACCTTGTGCAAATCACAGGTAAGTGAATTCTCTCGTTGAGTTCTAGCTAACCATAGAATATGCACATTGTGTCTAGAGGGAACCTACTTGAATTATGCTTGAATGATGGCTGCTTTTGTGGTATTTTGCAAGTGTCTATCAATTAGGAGATCAGGGCAGTTGTTTGTTTATATGAAATGAGAAAATCGTCTATGTGAGGACTCGAAATTTCCAATAAGTAATTAATCAATAGTTATGGTGCAAATGTAGTAAAAATTACTTTCAGATTATCTCAGAAGTTCCCATCATTACTGAACTCTTTCACATACTGTAGGTTTCACAAGCTAAAGGGGCAAGCATTAGGAATTGTGTAACTAAAAATCTCTAGCATGGACAGCCATTGCACCTAGGGATGTACATTTCTAACACAGTAATTCTTTTTTTTCCATTGCCTTTAGGTTGTCAAGATATTGCAGATGAATTTAGAGCACAAGAAATTGATGGACAAGCTCTCCTCTTGTTGAAGGAGGATCACCTTATGAGTGCAATGAATATAAAGCTTGGACCTGCATTAAAAATCTGCGCACGTATCAATTCATTGAAAGAATCGTAGGGCATGAACATGAAGGTTTAAACAACAGTTTCTCTGTGACAAAACCAGCAGTAATATGCCAACATCTTCACCATGGCATGAGTGTTACTGTGATGTTTTGTTAAATATACGGAGTTTTTCCCACATAGACTTAAAAGTATTCCTCTGATTATACCATGTAGTCCTATAGTTTCCAGCAATTTAAAAGTTCATGGTAAAGCCTGAATAATACTTTGACTTAAAGTGGGAGCTCATGGAAAAACATAAAGTGAAATATGCTGTGATAGTTGAAATATTCACCAATATGTACTTTATCTTGTAATTTTAAGATTAACACCCCAGCACCCCCCCTAATCTGAACACCATTTAGATTGTGTTACTCTATTCTGAAGGATGACTTTTCCCACATACAGCAGTTTTTGGACTGAAATCACAGAAGTGTCCACAGGCCCTGTGGAAGCACTGAAAACAGTAAAATGCTATGCATTTAGTTGTGCTCTCTGAATTTCTTTTAGTCTGGAGCAAATTGTTTGTATGGGGTAGGTTGGCAGCCCGTTTTCCTTGTGTAGGCTTACTCTCATCTCCGCTGCTGTAGTATATTCTTTAAGTCTGGAAATACTTTAAGCCATGTAGGCATCTCATCAAAGTCCTCATTATCAGGCTACTGAAATGCAATGGCATGACATTTTTGCCAGTGGTAACTGAAGCACATAAGTTACTTTACTCTTTGTATGCTGCTATGCACTAAGAGGGCATTAAGTTGTTCGGTTTCCAGTTTTGCGTGCTGCTAGTTAAACTAGACCAGCAGTTCCCAAATGAGGATTCAGAATGGATCCTGAGAAAGCGTGAGCACATTCAGGGTTCAGGATCCCAAACGCCTAGGTGTGAGGGGTTGAAAACTGCAGCCAGAACTAGCTCATGTTGAGAGAAGTGTACCCTAAAGACTGGAGGTAAAGAGAAGGGGTAGCGTAGCTCAGACCCTCTTTTTCCTCTTACCACTTCCTTTTCTAACTTGTCTTTCCCTGTAGTGCATTCCCATTGCCTCACTGGAAGCTTCCAAGAACTGTATTTTGTCTGCTGGCTAGTGTGAGCTGGGCTTGCAGTAGTCCAAGGAAGGAGCCCAGTGAGGTCCCGGCAGAGCTCGGTGCAGGAGCAGCTGCCACAGCAGTGGAAGGAGCCTGGAGCTGTAGGTGAGCAGGAGGAGTGCCCCTGCTAGGCAGCTCTGGCAGAAATCCCTGCAGGCCCTGCTTTGAGCCTGTGGCAAGAGATTTTGGCTTGGATGCTGCAGAGTGGCAGTGGGATTAGTCTCCCTCGATGGTCACTCTTTCACTCTCTGTGCAGCACAAATACGTTTCCCCACTTACTGACACCCTCAGAAGCTACCCGGGCTCTGAGGCAGCAGCACCTTCTCGATCTTTGCTTCCCCATCACACGTGTTTGGATGTTTGTGGATGTATTTTGTACCTTCTGTTCCTTCCCTTTTGCAGCTCCTCTCCCCTTATGGACAGGCCTAGATCTCTAAGCTCTCGTGTAGGGAAAGAAGGGCACGTGAGCTGATAGTTGCTGTGTATATTTGAATTAAATGTGTGTCTACAAATAATGTATTTTGTATTTTATGCAAAGTAATGCATAATATTATGATTGTGTAGGGAAATATTCAGGGGGACTGTAAAGTATCCCTAAAAAGAAGAGGAACTGATCTAATGTTTGAGAACTGCTGAACTAGGTCAAAAGAAGTCAATGCACATACACTGGCTGAAAGGAAGGGTTATGACAGGTAGAATAATATGTATATTAGTTAACTGACCTTAAAGAGTCGGTTGAGATTGCAGAAAAAGTTGTGCTTCATTTTCCTTTAATTAGGCTATTGTGTTCTTTCTATTAAGAGGCTTTCTACCATTATCTTCTAGAGATCAACATTAGAACCATTGCTTTTAATTACAACTGCTTGAGCTTTCTAATAGCAGATGTTATTAATATTTTTATCAACCACTGAAAACTCCAAGTTAGGACAACCCATTGCTGTTACGTGCTAGTAAGTGGTGAGAGCCCTAATCCGAATGGCACCAAAGGCTTTTAAGAATTAATTGATGTCTGGGTTTATTTTGGAGGGAAGTTGCTAAGCACTTTCTAATTTTTTATTTTTTTTTCTGTCTTCAGTTACTGTTGTCAAATAAATTTAATTGAAGGTTCGATGTTTGGCAATGTTCATTTGAAAGATACTCAAGTGATGAAGACAGGTTCCCATCTGTAGCATTTCTGTAAGATACCCCGTGTAGTATATCTGTAACATATGTTCTAAAGAGTATGTTCTGTTTTGATGAGCTAACTGAAGACTAAAGATATCTTAGATATTTATCCTTTGGCTTTTGTCTTAAAGTTTTATTATTTTTATACAGAAATTTCACTGGCTAACTTTTAACCTGTTTTCTGATTGTACTGTTCTTGGGCAATGTAAAAAGTAGGTGTACTTACATGTGAATTGATAATGGCTTAAGGCATATTTAGAAACGTGGGCTGATGTTGTGAGTCCTATTTAGACCTGCAGTTAATCAATGTTCTGTGCATGAGAATTTCACGGTTGTTTTCATTTTGTTTTATGAGACAGCTTTCAGGAGAACCTCTACGGCTAGCGTTTATATACAACCCTGACTAATCACTGACAGATGCCAGGAGCTCAGAGGAGACGTGCATTTGTCATGTCTGCTCTGGTTCTCCTGGTACACTACATTTTCTGTGGTTTTGGAAGAGCCGCGGATAGTGAGTTATGCTTTAAATATTCATGAATGCAGCAACTAAGAATGTGGGCCTTACTCTTACTGAAAGTTTTTTCTTCTTCAACTCTTTTGTCATTAACTTTCAAGTGTAGCTAAAGTCTATTTCAGAAGCTTTTGAATTTACTCAAAAAAGATATGTATACTTGGAACAATATTCCTCCAGAACAATTTTGCATATTGGTCATTTCTGTTTTGGTTTAGGTCAGTGAGGTTTTCCCAGGCTTATGCTACCTATTTCCCTTGGCTTTCCTCACAGATTAAGCCAGACCCTCTTTCAGAAGAGGAAGTCTTGCTGAATTTAATTGATGTTAATTTTTTTTAACAGTTGCTCCACTGGATGTGTCTACCAGAAACCCTTTCCTTTAGATTTATTTCATGGGATTTTGTACTCTGCGTTCAGCTTGCTGCTATTGTGGGCTATATCTCAGTAATGCCTGCAAGATTTCAATTCATGTAGAAAGGAAGGCAGGACACTGTAGGATCTTAGCTTAAAAGGGAGTTGTGTTGGATGGCTTTCTCCCTTCCTTTTTCTCCACTGGCTTCTACCTTACTCCTGAATGCAAAGTGCAGCGTTAGCTCAGGGCATCCTCTCACAGAGCCCTGAGCTTAATGTGACTGTGGAGATTTCTTCCAACAGAGCTATAACTATTACACTTGTCTCAGCTCAGAGTTTATTTTGCATTTTAAAGAAATGCCCCTGAATGGTCAAAATGGGTGCGTAATTACATTCCCCTAAATGATCTGGCTCTTATCACTGAGTGCCCATGCTTTGCCTTAGGAGCAGCAAGGAAGCTAGGCCACTTGTTCAAAATCAAGCCTTGTCGATGGACTGCTGACTTCTCCAGCCACCCCATGCCTCACGTTTGGCATATTTATAAGACTTTATCACCTCGTTAATACAGAAGGTAAAAAACAGCCAACTTGTCAAGTTAAACTCAATTGGCTCGGATCACCCCAAAGTTTTGGGGGTTTTAAACAGGCTAAATTGTAAATCCATTACATCCATTAATCTTCTTTGTTATTTTCCAGGAGTGGTAGAGGGTAAAACTTTTCCTATTCTTGTGTCGATATACCTCAGGTTTATGTCCTGCAAGCATTCATTTCCTCATTTCTCTCCCGTGAAAGCATTTTTTTCTTCTAGCTTCTTGACAAATCACAAGTGAGAATCCAACCTTTTGAGCAGGACAGGTGGAGTCTGTCATAACTGCAGACATGGCAGCAGGAAAAAAGAAATGTGTGACGGTATTTGAGCAGGTTTACAATAGCTTTTGGATCACTTCTTTATCTTGGTCTTAGCTGTAAGGAGATGTTCAGGTGTAAACTCTAGTTTGAATAGAAGATTATGTAGTGAGACTTTGCTAGCTGGTGTGTCACTAGCAGTAGTGCTGCCTATTTCAGGCTGCTCTCATCACAATATCAATGCAGAAACTTACAGCTTAGTCGTGTAAGAAATTTCTTATGCATTGACAGATGTGTAGCTCAAGCTGATCAGAGAACTCAGTGACAGCTGTGCGGTGAGTCTTCGTTTTGCAAATAATTAGGCATCCACATAATCTGTAACACGAGGAGTTCTCCTGATGGCATTGAGGCTATTCATGTTAAAATTAAGCATGTATATTTAAGCTTGCAGAGTTATTTTCTCCTACCAATATGGCATAGAGATTTTCTGTTAGCATATATTTAGATACATAGCTGTCTAACCAGACTTTTACTCATCAGTTGTTCTAGGCTACAGATAATGACTCTGCAAAAGAATCTGTTTGGGATACTGTTCTCTTTTTTTTTTTCTTGAACTTTCAACAAACTTAGAGATGGAGAGAAACTAACACTTCAATGTGTTTTGTTGCAAGCACACAGCTTCTGTTGAACGCTGAGTGGAAAAGGGATGAAGAGAGCTAAAGATGCATTATTACAATGTAAAGTGTTAATGTCTCGTAGTGAATACATTTTGAAGTCGCTCTTGCACAATTAACTGTAGTTTCAGACAGGAAATATTATGATGAGAAAGCAATCTAAAATCACTTAATGCTTAGTTCACTTAAGCTAAGTCTCAATTAACTTCTTTTTAAAGGAATTTGCCTTTGGTCATGAGAATTTAGTTAGGTTCTATGGGTTCTAGGTAGCTGTATCCACTGGATGGCTTTGAAAATAGTGACATTAAAAGAAGAAAGGTAATTATGTTATAGACAGGAGCCTGCAGTGTAGATGCTATGTCCAATTTCTCTTTCAAAATGCTGTCTCTAATGTAGTCCAAGAGCTGTAATCAGAGACTGGGACACAGATCAAATGCAAAAGCAGATAGGACACATTACCTTGATCCATATGAATTGGGCTGATTCATTTCTACCTTCTGCATAACATTGGAGGAGCTCTATCATGTGCCATTTCTTCTCCATGTGGATTTAGCACATTTGGCACTTTTTGCCCTGTTGGGTCTCAGCTGTGTTGGCCGGAGCATTTTGTGTAGTGCTTGTCTCCTGGATCGCATGGGCAGCACTTCCACAAGTATTCAAGGCCCCCATTCTAAGCTGTTCTATCGGGTTGTGCAACCTCTGTGTTGTAACTCATACACACCTGCTTATTCACGTGGAGGTTGTACTTATAATTTACTGGTCTCTCATAGCTGCGTGGAGGGGGAAGAAAAATTCAAAGGTGTGAGCATGCTTGTAATAAAAGATACATAGCAAGTTTATGGTCTGGCTTTTGTAGCTGTTGATCTGAACTTCTGAACCACGGTTCTGGGAATCAGTGTTGTGAGCAGATTTAAAGTTAAAAAAAAAAAATTAAACTTCCAGCTTGTATTAACTTCCTGCTAAATTACACAAAATGATCGTTTTGCAAGTAAGAATCTGGAAAAATGTGATCGGAAGAGATTTTTCCACCTAGAAGGAATTATAATTCGAGCACAAATGTACATTCATAGAATAATGATATTGCTTTGAATGCAACATGTAACATTTAAGAAGTATTTTTAACTATGTGTGAAAGCACTATTTTTACATAGGGTTGTTGAGAGGCTTATAGTATTGATCGTAGGTACCAAATAGGGGTGCCCTAGCTGACGGTGGGATTAAGCTAGAAGCACAAATGCAATTGATTTATGGCACACGTCTGCTTTGTGGCTGTGGTCAACATGCAGGAAGACTTGTGTTGTCCTGTGCTACCTGCTCAATGTTTTGGCAGCTGGGACATTGCGTCCTCTATTTGGAAAGTAGATGGTTGAAAGAACAATGAAGTGTTCTGCAGAGCCAGCTTCCCTGGAAGAATTCTTTGTGCTGTACCCTTAGCAAACCAGTACTGATCAGGAAAGATGTGTGTAAGAAGAAAAGTTTTATTAATGAGTGCCAAATACTTTCACTTAGAGTTGAAAACACATAGAATAGCTCACTAAATTCAATGTTGATTTTTAAGGGATTCTCATAAGTTTCTCATAAAGGGTTAATGCTTTCGCCACTGTTACCACTAATATTATATAATTCTGTAAGAATTAAAGGACTGTAAAATGTTTGCATGGTATAAGGTCATTAGTTGCTGGCACAGCACGAGTAGTAACCTAGGTTAATGGTTGTCTGTAGTATGGATTATTTCAGATATTGCTACCTTTCTTACATAGCTTCTCCTCTGTGTCTTGCAGTGAAACTGTAATCCTGTTCTACAAAATAATGGTTTATGGTTTTATTGCTGTACTCAAGGCTCAGTGTTAATGACTTCTCAGAAGCACCAGATAAAAAAAAAAAAAAAAAAATGTACAAAGGGAGGAAAAGCCTGTTAGGAGGGTAACAGAATAAAGATCACAACTGGATCAGGCATCTCTCTCCATAAAAAAGTCATGGATAAAAATGGGCTTAAAATGAGCTATTGTTAATGTATTTTAAAATAGGTACACATCAGTAGGCTACAATGCCACAGTTGGATGCTGAGACCTGTAGTGCTGCTATTACCTACTTGGTGGCCGTAATGACAGCTTATAGGTTGATCCTTTTGGACTCTTTTTCCCAAAAAGTATGAAAGAAAGAGTTTGATTGTAACACAGGGATGTGACATCAGTATATTGACATTTGATTTGCCTGCATTTTGTTGCTTCCCTGTAAAATTACGATTTAAAAAACTTAAAATGTCTTTAGAAGCAGTGCAGCAATTATGGGAATTCTGCTGTGTCGGAACAGATGGGGATGGGTAAACTTTAATTACAGGTTGAGAATGTGAACCACAGCGATAAATACATCTGTCCGTACCCAGCTTCTTGCAGTTCCAGTTCTGTGTACATCAGTGAATCAGAAGGGTGAGACTAACCACACCAAAAGAAGCATCTGAATTGCGTGTTCTTGAAAATAATTTTCTCTTCATCTGATGTTAAGTGAATTTAAAATTAGATATTTTCCCTTGCCTGCCAAATCTGTATGCATTAGTTATTTCATGATCTTCTGAAATGCCTGGTGCATTGCTATCTGAGATACTTGCTGGTTTTTAAATGGAATTAGGTTTTGTAAATACTTTGTCAACCCCATTTCAGTGGGTGTCCAGTTTATATATAACCTGAGGAAATGCTGTGTCTAAAAATATGGTTAGACATATTTTGTCCTATAGCATCTCAAGCACTAAGGAACAGCAATTGGAAACCAGGTGCAGGGAGTGATTGCTTACGGTCGTTTTTCAAGGTTAACATTATACATGCTTTCCTACTTCTAATGTGGAAATAGAATTTCCTCCAATACGGTATCCCGCATAAAGGATGAAACAATTTGTGGTGCCAAACACTTCAAACTCTATTGCTGAACATTGCTGCCTCTTATTACACTGCTGTTAAAATTCAGTTTTTGATCCTTTACTGTCATTTTGATGGCCTTTTTAACAGATTTTCCAGAAACCATTTTCTGCTGCTTTAACAATGCTGTCCTTTTGGTTTTGTTTCTGAAACGTTGTCACTGAAACCTCAACGAACTCTTTTACCCACTGTGGGTGAAAGAAGCACTATGTGGGGTGAAGTAATAAATCAGAATTAATTGGACTTTGATATATTGCAGAAATGTATGATGAATATATGGTACGCGATTGTAAATTCTTATCATGGAGTGATATACTGGAATATTCTTTTATAAGAAATTTTAGCACATGTATCACTAAATTCTGCAATTAAAACGTATGTCTATAATTGATATATAGTATTGTAAATGGTAACCCAAAAATTAAATTTTACAGTTGAAGAGCACAGTGAATATGTAAAAATATGATCTTCACTTTGTGAATCATTTTTTTTAAAAAGCACTTTCCTATTACCAACTAGCATGTGAATGAATTTTAGATTCTCTCATTTGTTATGAATCCGTAGAAGTGAGATTACTTTAATCTGTCTGTTAATGGATAAATTGATTATACAAATGCTGAAACAAAGCACCTTATACTATGCTGCTTAAACTTGCTTGTAATTGCACCTTTTGTTACCTGCAGATTTTTCTTAATGAGTATTCTTGTGTGATACCATTGTTCCCTGTGGGTCTGAGTGAATGATTAACCAACCAACCTGCAGCGTCATTTACTTCTATAGTTTCCTATTTCAATATAATATTGTACTGTGAGTTCAGTGCTTCAGAAATAAATGCTACTTCCATTTGTCTGCTTTGGTTGTGTATCACGTTTATCTCTTACAAAATTAAACCAAGAGTTTAATCTTCATTGAACTGTAAGAACTTGAAAATTAATGAAATGCTTTTGCTAGAAGTCTGAATAATTTTCCCCTACTGAGGTAGACCTGCTTCAGCAAGTAGAACTACTTTAATATCAGAGTAATCTTGGCTGCAGAATAAATTCTGTTCTACTTGAACCTGTTCTTTAACGTCTGGCATGTACTTACGTGTATCAAGAGAACTTGTAAGAGGATACATGTCTGCTTAGTTGAGGGAGTCTAGCTGAACTGTTCATATTAAACACATTTGTATTTGTTCTGCATTAAAGCTCTTACTGCTCTGTTTGTAGACAAAGAGTTTTTAATATGCATATATACATCAGAGAAGCAGCAGCAAAGAAATAACGAAACATCACCCTTCCTGTAGTTTCGAAAGTTACACATCTTGCAATATTGTATGTAAACAAAGCTTGTATTTCTGTAGGAGGTATAGCTTTAACTAAAACAATTTATTCCTCATTAAACATAAAAAAAAAAGCCTTAATTTAAGTTAAACCGACAAAAATTGACTTGAACAAGAAGACGACTTCAAAAAATCTCAGTTGTTTGAACATGACAGTAGCTTACTTGTATCTAACTGATAAAAGGGCTCCAGCTTAGAAAAATACTTTATTGCATTTTATACTATAAAACCTGAGATCATTCCATTTAAAACAAGCGTAACATTCTAGTAAAAACACAAGGTTTAACTGAAAACTTGGTTTTTGGAAGTGTTGGTCTTCCATAAAACCCATACTTCAGACTCTTTGGACTGGCAGTAAAGCCTGGTGTAGAAGCATGCGGTGTCCCACATCCTGGTGCAATATTTATTACTGTCCTTGTGAATGTTGGATTCTTTTCCATAGGTTGTAGCTCTGTAGATGCTTCTTTGTATTATCTGTAAGGACACTGTCACAGAGCATCCAAGTACACACTTCTGCCGCACAGCACTTCTTGCAGTCTTTTCAGTCAGCAGCTCGTTAACAGATCACAATTACTGTGCCTGGCTTTTCAGCTGGCTCTGTGTTTTCATTGTTAAATGGCATAAAGCAGAATTTCCAGCTAACAAATGGGTCTGTAGACCACATCTCCTCTGTCAATTCAACATCGTGACATCGACACCAGTACGCTACCGCAATGAGAAAGCTGTTGATGAAGTACAGCCAGGGGACATTCATCTCCATGTAGGCTGGAATCTGAGCACCAAGAAACAAAATGATAAACTGAAGAAGCACAAAAGGTGCCCAAGTGCCAAGGAAACAGACGAGGAGTCTGGTCAGAAGCTGCCACTTAAAGCAAGTGCCGTTGTTGTTAGACGCGTACGAGAACATCAGAACAGGCTGACTGGCGAAAGAAACCACCCTGACAGACAGTATCATGGTTATGACTTCCTTCCGAGAAACCATGAAAGCCATGCCTATGAGAAGCAGCATGGCAAACGAGACGGCGTAGCTCTGCACGCTGACATAGAGAGGACACTGATAAGGAGAGAAATGGTTCCGAATTTCTAGTTCTTCGTAGATAGCAGGAACTTTCAGAATACAGAAAAAAACTGAAATCCATATGAAAATCACAACAAATATATAAAATAGTCTTTGGCCTTGTCTAGGAGATTGAGAGGTTTGGGCTATCGTCATGTAATAATCCAGACCAGCCACGAGACATACTGGGTAATGCAAAATCCCGTAAGTAAGAGAAATTATCTGAGTGAAGAGGCAAATGTGGTACTTTGTAAATCTTACACCCCAGAGTGCAAAGTCTTCAAAATAGAAAATGACAGCTATATTGATCAGCAGGATGAGATCTAGGAGTGCCAGAGAAACACAGAAGTATCCCATAAAGCTAACTTTCACATTTTTTTGCTTAACTTGCAACATGAAGAAATCAAGGGACACCTTTCCAAGCATAATCAGAAGCAACATGCAGCTGATTTCAAAAGGCTGGTGGGCCTGCGGGTAGTGGTACTGGCCAGAACAATTTTCACAGAATAGAGCAGCCATCCTCCAACAGTAAGAGCCAGCAAAATAAACATCACAGGGCACCGGGCTTCATGTCTGAAAAGGAAAAAAAAATATTTGTAGGGATTTATTTCTGGTGTAGTTCTACTTATATATTATTCCCTATCATAACAACTACCACATCTACATCTGAATTTTCCAGGCTCCTTAGTTAAGGTTAAAAGCTTCAATAAAACAAGGAACACCTATATTTTATGTTCTTCTATGTATACTCTTTTGAGAGTTAAAAGATCAACATACGCTTAAGTTACTCTTCTACCTACTTCCCTAAGGAAAGGTTTCAGAAATGAGGTTGACTGTGCTCCTTCCCTTTAGAAAACATGGAGGTCTTTCTGTCCAGCTGGGCAGAGGGGTAGGTGGTTCAGCGCCACTACGTATTCTGAAGAAATTAGAAAACCACATAGGACAGAAACTGTGCAACCAGCAGGACCTGTCATGTTACGGCCTCGCAGTTTGTTATGCTCACAGAATCTATATGGAATTGAGACCGCAGGAATATCCCAAAAGCAGACAAGACATCCAAACAACCCATCCTGTTTAGTTGGCAACCAAACTAAATAAGCTTCATTAGTTGACTGGGGTTCTGTTCATCCTTTAGCAATATAAGTTATACAGCAATAGGCACCTCAGAAATGCTGTTTTTCCCCTTAGACTTGTTAACTTCCCTTACAATGTCTTCCCACGTGATAATTCCTAAGAAAAACGAACACAGGATGGCTTCATGTACACCAACACAGCGTATCAGAAAAAGCTCTCCACGCTTCCCTCTCTAAGGGACCAGGACAGCGATACCAGAATTTTTCACAGCACTTCTCCTTTGAACCACAGATGAAAGCAAAGCATTAAACATTTCTCCACTTTTACCTCGGCTTTTCTGCAAAACTATTAACTGCTACTTTGCTTCTTTTGCCCTTCCCCTCCTTTTAGGCAGCGCAGGTGCCTCATACTTCTGTCTGTTACAGCTCGCCTGTGCTGAAGCCCCCTAAGAAGCACTTCAGGCCTTTTCTAGAGTTATTATTTTTGTCGTTGCCGTTGTTTTTAAACCCTTAACAGTCTCAGTAAGGGCGCAGCAAGCTGCCCGGGCCGGTTGCAGAGCTGCTCCCCTCACTGGCAGCCGCAGAGTCGCGAGGTGAGGAACGGCGCCCGCACACCCAGCAGCAGCAGCAGAGAGCCCAGGGCAGCTGCAGGCAGCCTCGCAGCATCCCTGTGATCCACGAAGTGCTCGCGTTTAAACCCACACCAGCATTTTACGGCCAGAGCTGGCGAGCAGTCAGCCAGGTGCCTCCTGCAAAGCCGCCCGAGAGCTAGCAGCCTACCTGGGCTCGCAGCT
Source organism: Aythya ferina (assembly GCF_964211825.1). Taxonomy (NCBI): domain Eukaryota; kingdom Metazoa; phylum Chordata; class Aves; order Anseriformes; family Anatidae; genus Aythya; species Aythya ferina. The sequence continues at coordinate 23,611,753 of NC_140305.1, forward strand.
TCCTCACTCCTCGCGGCTGAGGGAGGCGGCTCTGAGGGGACGCTGGGGCTGAGGGTCCCGTGGGGGTCCCGTGGGGGTCCCTCCCGGCCCCTGCCCGCCGAGGAGCCCACCTTGCCGCCCCTCCGGTGGGGCTGAGCCGCCTCAGGTCCCGGGACGTGCCCGGCTGCCCCCGCCGCGCCGCTGCCGCCTCAGCCGGCGGCCATCTCCGCCCCTACCCACCGGCAGGGCGGGGAGGGGAACCGGGGCCGGCTGAGGCGAGGCGAGGCGAGGCGGGGCCCTGTGAGGAGAAGGCGGTGAGGGGATGGCGGAGAGAGGGCTGGCTCCGTGTTCAGGGCCCGGACAGGGCTGGGAGGACTGCGGCAGGGCCACCGGGAGGGCGACGGGCACGGCCCCGGGGGGCAGCGCCTCGCCCTGAGGGCACTGTGCGGCTGCTGGCTCGGGGGGGCAACTGCGGCGTGTGGGGAGGTCCCATCCCAACAGATCCCATCCCAAAGGTGTCACTGACAGGGCCGAGCAGGCTTTCAGAAGATTAATTGCTTCTGTTTCTTTGCAGGTCTCGCAGCTGGAAGAGCCCTCGGTGCCTTCAGGGACGCGGGCAGCACCCACCGCCTGGCCCCATCTGGCATCTCCTGGCCCATCCTCGGTGCCCCTCAGGGAGCAGCCGGTGGGTTTGTCCCCAAGTGCCCCATGTCTGTGGGCTTCCCCAGGCACCTTCCCCTTCCCACAGCCAGCACAGCGTGCCCCCAAGCATGGGGCGCATCGCCTTCCTGCGGCGTCCCTGCTCCTTGATAGGACCGTAAGGTAAACCTAAATGTTGGAGAATTTGGCCAGTGGTGCGATAATTCTCTTTTTCTACATCGTTTAATGGTTTTATAAAACACTGCTGGTTTTGAAATGCAACGCAAAATTCTGCAATCCCTCGGTGCTGTAGGTATATCATTTTACATACAGGAACTTTCTCCACATAGTATAGTTAAAGGATTATATAGAAAATGCTAAGGAATATTTCACTGTGGACACTATCTTGGCAAAAAGATCTTTTTGCAAATGGCTCTCCCAGCACTGGCCTTCTCTGAGATTTTCAGCAATTAAGAAAAGTTTGGAAGCAGGTTAGGAAATAGTCATTGTTCCATTTAAGATAATGGTGAATTCAAGTGGATAATCCTGCAAGTACAACATAAAACCTTCTAAATGGGTTGGCCTTTTGGCTTGGACATCCTGTAGCAATCTACTTAATAGAGTTTAAAAATGCACAGAATAGAATTTTCTCCTCCTCCAGATCAACCTACTAATTTAGTTTTCCATTTGTTGTTTTATTTCCCATCTAGCAACAAATGTAGGATAAGAGCACATCCTGCTGCTGGTGTGGCCAGCTGAGAGTCCTGAGCGTTGCTTCTTGAGTTAATTGGAAGTGGTTTCCTCTTGACTATGGCTCTCTGTTGGCTGCATGTATGCAATATAGCTGTCATTCTATGGCATCTTTTTTTTTTTCCTCATTATGTGTTTGGTAATTCAGAGATAAATCTAAGGAGAGGCGTGGAAGCCTGTGAGCTCAGTGCTGCAGCACCCGTCCCGTGTGTGCAGAATGGAGCCCAGAGCCCGGCGCTGCCGCTCCTCTGCCCCCCGGGCAGCAAGTTGGCCGTGCCAGGTGCTTGTCCAGGCTCGCTGAGCAGGAGGTGCTGGTGTGAGTCACTGGGAGATCTGGGAAAAAGATAGTGTCCATCCAGCCTTTCTCAAAAACTAGGTGCTGGCAGGAGTAAATGGCATCTGTTAGATGATTCCTGCGGGCTGGGCCACCTCAGAAAGGTAGGCAGAACATGTAATTTCTGGGACCTGATCAGGCTTAGGAGAGAGAAATCTTTGGGAGCTTTTTGGACCTAACTTACTCAGTTTAACTTAGTTTTTTACTGGGTCTAAACTTCAGTCATTAAGCATAGAGCAGCCATGTCTAGTACCCATTGAAAGGGAAAGTTTTTTTTTTTTTTTGTCTTTCTTGAAGGTTAAATAGAAAATCAGTGATAGATCTATCCATGTTTGATCTGTATGTACAGAAGTATTAAGTTGGCTGGTAAAAGCAATTAACTCTCTGATACTCTGGAATTAAATTCAAGTGCAGGTAGAGTGCTCTTCTAATTTTTGTCTTCTGTGTTTCCTCTCACTGTTTAAATAAGCTCTCATTATCTTTTTTCAGACTATATCAATCATCTTGTTTTTCCACAAAGACATAATAATTTTTTTTCTTTTTTTTTTTCCCAGAAGTTAAACTAATCTTGAGCAGCATTCACATTGGCAATATATACTTATCCCAAAAGCACTTATTAGGACTGTTACACAGACTGCAATGTAACAAGAAAATTTTCACACCTGGAATGTGTATTTTACCATCTGGGCACCCAATCTGGTGGGTGGTCCCATTCGCCAGTATCTGACTGGCAATACCCTCGATAATAGTTTATCCTCTTCTTAGTTCTAATCAAAGTAGATCAGAAAAAGTGATTTTTCCAGTGCTGGCTAGGAAGTTGTTGGGCTGATATTTTTGCTTCTGATCACTACTTTCTTTACGACTGCAGAAACTGTGCTGGCCTATGTGGGGAGATACACGGATGGTGGAAGCGAGCAACCAGGAAGGGAAAGGAACAGTTTAAGCATTTCTTTCTGCTGATAAAGACCTTAATGTGTGCGTGACTTCCAGAGTGTGCAGCCCAGCATGTCAGCTCCGTGCTTAGCTTTCTGGGCAGGCTCCTCTGCGTGTCCCACAGGGGCAAGTTGCGTAGACTCTTGCAATCAAATTTTCTTTTGTCAGCTCAAAGGGAGGAAGAAGGCATCGGAAGCCACTTCTGCATGCACTGTATTTTGGGTTAATCTTATGTGTCCAACATCCCCGAGTTAATGTTGGAACTACTTCTTAGCTTCCCTTTCCCTCTTCCAAGACCCACTGTGGTGCTTGTTTGAAAGCTTGTTTATTGCTCACTGATTACTCTGAAGTGATTGTTTTCTGCTCCCAAATGCTACATCTCATCTTCCTGTTTTTCAAACATAAAATAATGAAAGGAGGGAAGACCTCAAAATCAAACGTGTTGCTCTGTGTTGGCAGCTCCTTCTCATTGTGTCAGGAGCTGCTCACACTCGGTCTTGAATAAGGTCAGGCTCTTCTGTAGTATCTGCTCAGTTTGCAGCTTTGCAGGAAAACGTGCAGGTATTTGACAAATACTCTGCTCTTAAGTAATGGCTGGAGCCATCCTGCTTGATTGAGGTGGCTGCATTTATGTGCCTGTGCGGCTGTAGAAAGGTTTGAGAAATGAATGTGTATTTGCATACAGGCACCTGTGTGTGGAGGACCAAAGACTGCCTGTTCCAGGAGGGGGGGGGCTTGAAATGACACAGCAAAGCTCTTGCAACAGCTTCTTCGTGAATTTTTCAAATCACGTTGTGGTTCTGTGTCCCCTGCACCTGCAAGAAACTTGGGTAGATGTGTCCTTCTTTCTTCAAGACGATACCAAATCGGACTTCTTTCCCGTTATGTGAAGGAACTTAGGTCATGGCTCCTGGGTAGTCAGCCCCAAATCTTGTTTGTTTTTTGTTTTCCCCCAGATCTTCCTGTCTGGGCCTTGTTGTGCTGCACATGCTAGTTGCCAACTGCCCCTTTGTTCAAGTGAGCAGAAGGAATAAATTTACACCTCATCCTTGTGTAGTTCAAGAAATCTCACGTTGACATCTGGGATACCCCAAGCCTGTGGGAGCAAGACAGGGGGATTGAATGTGTATTTATGCATTTTGATGTCACATGGGCAGAGCTATAGACTGTGGAGTGAACTCCTGGCGAAATTATTATGAAAAATCAGCGTCCTGAGCAGCAGAGGTTTGGACTGAGACTTAATTTGGTGGTGAGTGGACATAACAGACGGGAGCAGAGCTGGCAGGAGACCAGGTGTGTGCAGAATGTCATCTCCAGAGTGCATTTGTACGTGGAGATGAGTGCTGGTGTGATGCAGCCTTTTCTCTGTCCCTTTTCTTTGGCATGCCTTTAGCTGGGTGTTGCCTAGCAGAGCATGTTTAATGCCCTATTAGATCTTATGCCTTGTCAGCACAGGATTAGCAATTTGAGTTTTGCAATGGCCTGGTGAGTGAGCATTGTGTAGTTGCTGTTCCTGAAAGGCCACGTCTCAGAAAGACATTAGGGTGTTTATGGAGGTTTTAATAAAATATTTATTAAGGAATGCATGTCAAGGGACAGCTTATTTTATAATGAAGATGATATTTGATCCGGGTCCCATCTACAAGATGTTTTCGTGTACTTTTCAGGAATCTTTTAAAAGCACAGACAATGTGCGTTCCTTCTTACTCATCTTGATTTTTGCATCTCAGAAGAAGTAAGGGGGAGGCAAGTGTAACAAATTGGTTTGTTACTCAAGGTATAGAGGTGAGTAGAAATTTTTGCTCAGTTTTGCCAGCACTGATGGTTCTTCCTATGTTGTTATCTTTATGTGGAGTTTGCCACTATTCAGAAGGCATGAATGTGTCAGAATAAACGGCTCTGTCTCACCAGTATGCTGAATAAAATAAGATGTTTTTCCTCTGGGCAAAGCAAATTGAAAAGCTAGGTTTTCACAACCTACTCTTCTTCCTCTTTCAGGTGAAGCAGGCAGTGCTCTGCTTCCTGTTTTCCTTTCCTCTTTTCTCTGAACTGATTGAAGAACATTTTAGCAAGACGTTCGTGTTTCAAAACAACGTACTCTCAGGTCTCAGCCAGAGAACATCTAATCTCTTCCTCCATAGGCTTATGGTACGCGATGTGGTTGAGAGGGTGTTTGGTTTTACTTTTAACTTAGCTACAAATAACACCTTGTGATTCATCCTGTAACAGATCTCCTCTAAGATTAAGTTCACAGGCTGGAACTGAACTGTGTTGAAGTCCAGCTGTGAATCTACTTTCTTCCGGGCATTAGTTGTAGTAGGGCATTTATTTTTTTCAAAAGAAAACCTTTTTCTAGGACTTACTCTGTGGCATTTACATCCTTCACTGGATCCTCGCTACAGAGTACTTTCAAGGATCATGAGCTTAGCCTTTCTTGTGTTTGGTTTCTGCTCTATATTATGAGGATTAACGATGCTCACCACCTGTACAGAATATTTTGATCTGTATCCAAAGCACGATTGGTGTCCACTGAGTAGTTATCTCTCTCGTTACTTGAACTTGCACTGAAACCATTTGCACAGTGCAATTGCTAACTCTAACTTCTCTCAGATGTCTTTTATCATAAAACAATTATTTTTATGAGTGATCCTTATTTTCATATAAAAAACTACACATGGCAAAACGAATGCCTTCTGTGTCAGCCAGTGAGTAATGGACTCTTTGTGGGCACGATCAGGAAATGTGCCTTTTGTTTCCCTGCACCTGTTGCTGTACTACAAATAAAATCATCCAATGTTTTATTAAATAAAATGAGAAGCCCTAATGAAATTGTACCAGCCATTACCAGGAAGTCTATTGAAAACATTCAGCAGCTGCTCACTGTGAGTTCGTTTACACTGATAGAGTTGTTTTGTCTTTCTCCATACGTGCTAAGTGGGAAAGCAACAGCGCAGCCTTAGCAAACAGCAGAGCCGTGGCCCATTTCGTAGCTCTAACTCCTTTTAAAGTGCTTGCTCAGAATCTGTAATAAGTTGTGATCAACCGTTAAGAGTGTGTGACTTGTGAAAGTTTGTTAGCAAGCATCCTGTCTCTTACAGCTAAGTGTCTTCCAAACTACAGCACAGTGGTAAAGCAGGCAAGGATCTCCTGTGCTATCTCATTTTATAGAGTGGGATTGTTTCAGAGAGGCTGAGAATCAAGTGAGTCAACCCTGGGAAATCCTCTGGAGTGAGCTGGGGGTTGCCCTTGTTTAACACAGCCGTATGCCACTGGTCTTTCTCTAGGCCTGTAACAGAACTGACATCTTTCTCTCCTGTATTTATAAGCTGATGTGTGTCACGTAGCTGTGCTGGCAAGTAGGTGGGGACCCTTGCACAGAACAGATTACTTCCTAGTAAGAGTTGCCTGATTTAAAAGAAAAGCTAACCCCATTGATAATCTGTATGCTAAATGCTGAAGTGTATTTTATATTAAAACTCCTCAAAAGTTGCATCACAACCACAGCTGCTTTGTGTACAGGAAAAGGGTTGCTGAAGACTTCCTGCTAAAAATAGTGTAATAAAAAATTGTGTTCAAACTTGCGTGATACAAACCTTTCTAGGTTTGCTTTCAGAAATACCTCAGATGCAAAGCAGTTGAATGAAATGTCAGCCAAGCAGCACGTGGTGCAGCCCTCCCTTCCCACAGTGGCTCAGAAGGCAGCAGCTGCCTGTGAGCGGCGTGAGGCCCTGCGGTGCCCGAGCATCTCCTGCTGCAGCACCCCCTCTGTACTGAGGAGTTTCCTTCCCTTTTGGTGGGAGCAGAAACAGTATCACAGAGCCTGTCTCCTGTTCTGTTTGTAACATTACAGATTTGTGTATCTCCTCTGAATTTATCCCAGTGCAACCTGTGAAGAATTTAGACTCAAGTGTAAGGAAGTGAAGCAGATACAGTCATCCAGAGCTCAAGCCACAGCGATGAGCTCCTTCAGCAGGGCAGGCCCCAAAAAGCCCAGGTGCCTGGTGACAAAAGGGAGGACTCAGTGCAAATTCGGGTTGATTGAAAGCCCCGTGTTTAGCCCCAGCTGATGGCAGTGACAGTCAGGTCCACCTGGTGGTGGAGGAGCTGCTCTGTCCTCACTGTGGTGGCTCCATGGAAGAAAATGGTGTGTGCTGACACTTCACTCACCCACAGTGGTCTTTTGTTTTGCCCATGTGGTATTTAGGTTTATTTTATCTTGGAAATTAGGTTTGTGGCTGGAGTAGATGCATTGTGGTGCCGGGACAGCAAAGGGGAAGCAGCTTAGCTGCAGGAGGGGAGAAAAGGGCAGGGCACAGCTGCCTGGGGATGAGCAGGAATTACTTTAAACTGAGCTCACCTGAACTCAATCTGCCAACAGATCCAACAGGGGGCCTGACGGGGACATCCAGCTCCTGCCAGTAATGGAGCTGCATCTCGAAGGTGTTTCTCTGTTGCCCAGTGCTGTTGATGCCAACTGTGAGGTTTGAATGTTACTTTGCTGTCATTGTGACCGTATCAGAGAAGAATTATATCCTCGGAGCAGCTGGAAAGCGGCCTTGCAGGGCTCATACAGCTTAGTGCCACAGCGTATTATGGGCTGAGAGAAGTGCAGGTGGCTGCAGGAAGAAAGATGAGGGGCTAAGCCAGGCAACTCTATTTTCAGCATTTCCAGGTTTAGTGTTTACATATTCAACATCTAATGTTTACATAAGTCAGACGCTTGTCAGCCTTTCTCCTGATATAACAAAAAGAAGACAAGTCTTGGTTAAAATGTAATTAATTAATTAATTGAGGAACTGGGGCATTCTGCATTTTTTCTTTCTGTTTTTCCTTGTGCTGTATGCAGCTCTATGAAAGCACAGGATTGATTTCAAACAGAAATTGAAACAGGTCTAAATGAGCAGCATATAGAGATTCTATAAAATATGTATTTAATAATTAAAAAAAAATCAGCTCTGCAGATATGCAGCAGATGAAAGTAATGGCTCCCTTGAGCATCTGCTCCAAAGGGACTTTGATATTAGGAACTCACCAGATAGAAGCATCCCAACCAGGGCTGCCACATTTCTACAGATGATAAAAATGCAATTTTATCGAAGAAGATTTTTTTTTAATTATTTCTTAATTGGTAGAGAAAGATCTGTCTACAAGAATACTGTAACATTGAAGGGAGGTGAGGTTATTTTATCTGTACCAGAGCACAGCATACCTGGGTGGAGCATCTCCACTAAATACTGATTTGCATTAATACTGATTAGTGTTTTCCCAGTGATTATTTAATTTCCCCCAAAAGTTAGGAGTAATCACATCTTCTTGCAAAGAAAAATAACTAGAAAATTACATAGGGTATATGAAATACTAGGAGGAAAGTCAGTAAGACCACTATAAAATTTTATTGCAGGAAGGACATCATCTTGAAAGTCCTTGTAGCGTTCTTTTAACTGTCTATAATATTTAAAAGCTGTTTAAATAGCACTCCACTAATTTATATATGTGTTTATACTTGTTCCCACTAAAGTTACCCTGCACTCTGGAAGTTAAGTCAACACCGGTAAGAAGAAAGTTACTTCGAAATACCTGATGTAAAAGTGGCCTGATAAATAACCAAACGTTGGGTAAGTACCTTTGGGATTTTCTGTCTTTGAAGTGTTTGTCAGGTACTGCAAGTCTGCTCACAGTTCTGTTACTAGCATATTGTAATTACTTCTCTCATTATCTCATGCTAAAATAATTCTGAAATATTTGAGGAATATTTGTGGCGAATACTAGGTTACAGTAACGGGTCTTGAAGTCTTTTACTTAACTGCTGGACACCACCAGCAGCCAGGTCTCTTCACACCACTTCTTCAGATAATTCAGAGTTGTTCATAGCAGATCCAAGTGAAAGAGGTAAAGGCTAATTCAATTTCTACACCTGTGTGAGCTTGGAGCTCTGTTAGGGAGTCAATATAATTTTTTCACACTTCATTTTGAAACCTAGATGTTTGTCCCTAGGCCCATGTAGCAGGTGGCAGCATTGCTCATCATTTGGTCCCTTCAACTTTTTCTCACCCATTAAATACAGATATCCTCGCTTTTTAGAGGAAACATACACTTAAATCTACAGAACTAAGTTCTCCAAAAACTGCCAGTAGGTCAGCTGCTGACTTGGAACCACTGCTGGACATGCTGCCCCTCTATGTATTGTACAGGGTTCAAGGCGCAGTAGTGCTCTCTAAAGCGCTAGTTTGCAGTCAGCTTCTAAAAGACACGTATGTGAGAGATCAGGCACCCTTACTTGAGCTCCTATGGACATCAGCAAGAATCTAACCTGATGAACTGCAAGGATGGCTTCAGTACAGGAGATTTTGCAACTCTCCGTCAGCGTGGTTAAAAGCAAGAGTTCCCGAGCAGGCTGTGAAGGTCAGGTGCGCTGTGAATTAGAGGCAGCTAGCTGAAGATGCCTCTACAGAAAGAAACGCAGTTCTGTTATCAATGTTAGACAGGGATATGTGAAACACAAGAACATTGAAAACTAGCATCTGTATGAGCTAAGTGCAAAATAGCTGCGCTTAAGCGAGTGAAAAGCTTTGTTATTTTAATCAGCTGTAACATACGGGGATCCAGGAGCTTGTCTTTTTGGGTAGTGGATCCTTTGATTTTTTGCTAAATGAATAAAAAAGTGGTCCAATTTATGTTTTCTTATGGAGCAAATATTCAGAACATTTAAGAGACAAATGACACCATACCCATGAGTTGTGTACCAGTGCACCTGTTATGATTGATATATTTGCACCATCTGAAAAACGTGTGTGCTGGAAGGAAGGGGAAGCAATTTAGGATAGAAAAAAAAGTTCTCTGAGTCAGTTATTAAAATTTCTTGCTTACCCTTCTCTGAATGGGTTCAGGAAACAATGAAATCTATAGTTACTGCTCTAGTGAGCTAGAGGAATGATGCCGAGCTTTACCTTCTTAAATGCTTAGTCAATCAAACCATACAGCAAATCCTCCAAACATCCAGTAAGTAAGGGATGCATAAGAGAAACTGCACAAACTACTTCAAGGTATTTATAAACAAATTATTTATGGTCACTTCATATTAGCTCTGAGTTACCCATATTTCTGAACAGATGAATACTCTCCGGCCTCTTCCATTTAAAAAGTATTCCAGTTCCAGAAAATAGAAAGTTTTAACATTAAGGCATACATACAGCTATGTTGTTTGCTTTCATTTAATAAGGATCAATTTACTCATACTCAAATACATGGAATGTTGGCACAAAACTAAAGCTCTTGTGGAACAGCTACTGATCATACACAAATATTCTGTGAGGTCCTCTTGACTTGCATTTCTCTGATAGATACACCACAAAATGGCTTTAATAATACAAACTGAATGCTGGATCAAATCTCTAAATAATAAGTAGCAGATAAAGTAAATGGTTTGCTTTATTTGTAAATTATGTACAGAATACATTTTTTAATTATTATGATGGAACAGGAGAAAGAAAACAGCCGTCATTTCCAAACCGTGCTGCTTCCTTCACCTGCTAGAGATGACATCTTTCTCTGAACCAGATGTACAAAACCAGTTTGGATTTCCTAAGTTGCTGGCACATAGTCTGGAGAAACAGAGAACACTGCAGCCAAATTCAGCACTACCAGCTTTCATATTTTCAGCAAAATACTTCTGCTAAAACTAGTTTTCTTAGGAAAGTTTTCACAATCTTTTGAAAATAAAATCAGGAAAAATATCAAGAAAGTTGTGGGCTACAAAGGGCTTTACCTAACTAGCTATCAAATGAGTATAACTAGGAATAATCTGAGATTTGGTCATTCAACTTTTACCTGTTTTACAAAAGCACGTTTGAGAAGTGAAATTAATTGACCAGTTATGCAAGTACCAGAAAGCTATGTTTTCAATGTTTGAGGACGATCTGGGCAATCTATTAATCAATAGAAAACTTGTCAGATTGATAAAACTTCTGTAAATGTATATTAATGATTAACATAGTACCAAGTAATCAAGTTAATGGTTAAAAAAAAATGAAGGAACTAGATATAAAACTGTTTGGTAACATGTATATTCAGCAAACAAAGGTGCTACTGTATGGTCTATGTTTTGGTGATCAGCCAACAAAGAAAATCCAACCATTTGCACATACTTAGTCCCAAAACCACAGTGAGTTATGATTTTTCATGTGAAGGCCTACTTTCGGTTTCTTCCTCCTCCTCTTCCTCTTCGCAATCCCCTTCATCTGTTTGCTGTTCAAGTTCCTCTTTTGTGATCATTTCAAAGTCGTTTCCATTTCCACTACTGTGCTGGGACCTGTCGTCTTCACGCCTGTCACTGTCAGTGTCTGAATGCCGCTCGCCTCCTGAGCCTTCCGTTCCCGAGTTCCTCGTTGCTTCTGTTTTCCCGTCTTCGTCTTCTTTCTTCTCACTGTCTGATTTCTCCTCACTGTCGTATTTTTGCTGCTTTTTGGATTCTGATTTTTCCTCTTTCTTTGAGTCTGCTTTTGGTCCTTTGTATTCGTGTGTGTACAGGGGCCTGAAGGAGTCAATGAATCCCACGTCTGCTGTAAGGTTTGGCAGAAACCAGAAGTGATGCCTTCCTCCAGTGATGAGCCAGATAATAAGGAAAAGGATGCAGCGAGCTGTATTTAAAAAATGGGAAATTTTGTTATTATAAGCACTCACAATGTACAACTATGGTGTAAGAAGTATCCAGTGCTAACAGGCAGCCAAAGCCAGCAACAGTGGCAACCTTGAGGAAAATCCTCTCATTCTGCAGTAGCATTCTTGATTTATTATTCTTATTTTACTTACCAAGTCTTTTTCCTTGTCCCCAGTAACCATATATCCTGTCTATGATCTAGTTCTTAATGCTTTAAAATCCTGGTTACACCATTCTCACTACTGAATCTGTTCTTATTTTCTGGCATTATGTTTTGTTTTTTTTTTTTCGTTTTTTTTTTGGTTTCTTGTTTTGTTTGTTTTTAAACTGAGGCAGTAAACAAATCTCCACAACAGAGGAAGCACAAACAGGTGGAACAAGCCTGAGACTTTTCTTTCTGTGGCACAACCCTGACACCCAGTGGCCACTAAGGAAATAGATACCCAGGACCAGTCTGGCTACTGCTAACAAAATAATCAGAAGTAATTGAGGTTGTTCACCCATCTGAGCCAATGTTTAAATGTATGTTTAAATGTTTCTGCCCTTTTAGACTTCACCTGCTGATAAAATGAAGAAGGCCGACACTTACCAACAGCAAGAAGAAGAATACTGGCTACAAAACAGCCTGCACCTACACTGAGGTAATAAACACCAACACGCATCTCTGCTGGCCAGAGTGGAAACAGGGTTGCAGCTATAACAGCGATCACTAAATAGGAAGATAAGAACAAACATATGAGACGCGTGCTTAGTTGTTCCTCGTACATACACGAAGGTTCTAGGCTTACCATTTACTCAAGGTATTGGCTTAGCAAAGTATGAGTTACACGACAGCATTTTAGGCCTTGACTGAAATATTTTCTAGTTCCCCTGATGTTTTCATAGTGGTTACACAGACACCAGGGACCACACTGAGCAAGTCTACATTGTTATACTTGATCAAAGGAGAAAGGAGCACCCCTGGAAAGGCAATAAGCAAAAAGGTGAGCAGGGAGCTGCCAACAACCAGTCCAGCAGGAAGCAGGCACAGAGATCTGGGTGGAGCTCCTGGTGGCCCAAGGATTGATCAGAGAGCTGAATATGGCCCCAGGGGATGACAGTGGTTCCCTAGAAAGGTGGTTCTCACAGGGAGAGGAAGCTGCAAAGTATAGGTCAAGGGCATTGGACCAGCAGTGAAATTAGCTGTTAGCTCACTGATGTGAGTTAACAACAAGATTACATTCAATTAAAAAAAAAAAAAAAAAAACTGACTGTGCTTAAACCAAACAAACACAAGGGTCCAAAAGGTATTATTTATAGTTTAAATTAATAGCTTTAATATCTTTCCCATTTTTATATAACCCACCACAGCAGCCTATGAAGCAACTTGCTCATTTGTTTAAACTGAAATAAACAGCTTGCAAACTTGTATGAGTTCAGACATTTGCTGAACTATGCCTTCAGCTGTCTTTTGTGTGTGTTTTGTTTATTTGCATGCATCCTCCCTCCATCCTGAGATCAAAAACCATGTCATGTGATTGGTATCAAGTCATGCTGAAACTGAAGAGCAAAGCAGTTTGTCCAGGAAGATGAGACATTTCTGCAAGGAGAGATATCCTGTTGATATTCCCCCATTTGTGGTGGGCTTGCTACTGTCTACTCTTACTTACCCAGTACAAGTCCCATAGCAAATGTTTTAAAGTGAACAGGGTCATAGATCCACACATACACCTACAACAGAAATAGTGATTAATACTTGAAAAGCAAGTGCTCTGATAAATTACTTAATTTATTTCCTCACTCAAATGCTTAGTGCCTTGCTATATTGCTTTGCACTGAGCAAACAGCACTCTGGCTGTTAGCGTACAAATGTTAAAATAACATTTCTGCCATATCAGGGTAGAAGAGGAGGGCAAGGGGTTGTGTATCCTAAGAAGTGTTAAGGACTTGAAACAGGTTTGTGTCAGTGAAAGAGCTGCAGAAAGAGACAAACAGCCATGGGGCTGCACGCCTGCATGCTCCTACTGATTGCCTTAGGTATGTACCGATCGTAATCTGAGCTTGGTGGCAGGAGGCCTAAGGACACCGTGCTGCTGGAGCGGGACATGATGCAGAGTTTACCTTGCTGGGACAAAGTCTTTAGGCAGGGAGAGAATGAACTTCCCCGTTGTTTAAGAAAAACATGGGAAATATCAAATGAGATCTATCAACGAATTGCTTCATAAAAGAAGTTTTTTCCCAGATTAACTTACAGGTGACAAAATTCCAGGGAAAACATTCAAACTGTAAAACTGATGGGGAAACGACAGATTCAGAAATGTCACTGAATCAAGGTGTTTCTTGTCGTCTTTTGTTCTTCCTTTACGCATTAACACTGCTCAGCACGGAGCCAAGAAAAACTTATAAATATTTCTCAAGTCCACAACTGGAAACAAAAATTGCTTCTAGCTTTGAAGAGATTCTCTTAAGAGGAGAAACACAAGCAAAAAAACCAGCAGACTGACCATGGAACAAAGCATCAAGCTGAAACGCTCAATTCAGCTCAAGTCCCCTCTGATTACCTCAGATAAATGTATTGTACCCTCTGTACCACAGCACACTTACCTAAATGCCTACCATTGCAACACTGAGTACCAGATGTTTGCATGAGAGCTGTGGCTCCATCTGAATCAGATAGGTTCAGTTTTTAATGAAAAAACCTTCCCTGTGAAGGGCAGTTTTCTTAAACTAGTATTTTTTTTCCTTTCTCACAAAATTGAACAGTTTTTATAGTTATCAATAATTAAGATTCAAAGAAGCAGCTGACTACTAGCAGCCAGGAGCCCTCATAGCAGAAGAGTTGATAAAAACTACCAAGACGACGCCTTAGATGAGGCAGTAGTGCAGTTTTTCAGTGTGATGCAACAAGAAGTATTTAATGCTATTCTCACAGGGTATAAAAAGTAACTACATGCAGGCATTGCTCTGCTGCCATTCAACTCCTCGGCAAGCCCAAACTGAAGATCATGACTTGGCAATATAAATACTGAGTATTACACGCTATCCTAAGTGCAAAAGAATTAAAATTAAAAACAGCTCTAATGTAAATACCCAAGGAATGGCTCTAAATTAGCTCCTACTCAGGAAAGTTTATGGGAGTTGCAGCTCTTGAAAAGTGGGAGCTCATCACTAAAAAATAAAAATACAAAACGTTAGGATACCTGTAAAGACTATTATGCTGCTAATACAGCACTGCAGCCCCGCTTTGAATGCTGCATGCCATGCTGGGTACTCCATGTAAAAGACAATGGGGAGGATCAGAGGTAGGGGTGATTGTACACAAGGTGGGATGAAACAGATCAAGACAGCTTGTAAAAGATCTGACTGCGAAGATCAAAAAAGAGATACATAAAGGAAACACGTTTTCCACACATGTAATTTATTTAGAGTTCACTGCCACATGTTTTATAACCAAAGGGCTACTAGAATCCCAGGAGACATTACTGTACAGTGACACAAAGCATGCTGAGAACAGTTTATCTTTGCTAAAGTAAAGAGTTACTAATGTATCCCAAATCTTTAAAGCAGGAATATGGCTCTGTACCTTAACCGAACTGTTGAAGAATTAAATGATTTGACTTCCAGGAAAGAAAGGTGCAGAAAGTATTTAAGACCACACAAAATTTCAGTGGTAAAGCCAGGATAAGAATTCAGAATCACCCAGCTGCTCAGATCACAAAGTCAGGCAGCCTCTGGATGCCAGATACTTTTGACTTCCACTCCTGGGATTGCACTTCATGTTCTAAAAGGCTTGATATTTGTTTAGAAATCTCATGAGGCCATTTTCATGAGAAATAGCCTCATGAAGTCCATTCCCCTGTTCAAAGCAGGGTCAGCCGTGAGGCCTGACCAGGTCACTCAGGGCTTTACCCGATCCCATCTTGAAAGCCTCCGAGCATAGAGACTGCAGAACCTCCTGCACAGCCTGCTCCAACACCTGATTACACCACAAGGACAAAAATTTCACCTCGTGGCCAATAACATGTAAAGTACAGGGAATTAGGTTTTCTTTTAGATTTTTTTTAAGTTCCTGTTCTACATTTATCTGCCCCTAATCTCACTGCAGATATCTAAAACCTGGTGTTTCAAGATAACCCATCACATTGTCATTTTTCCCTTCCATGGGACAAGAACGTCTGCAGAGATGTAGTAAATTAAGCTATTATCTGGCAGTACACTGACACTAAATTTAGAAAGTATCCGTAAATCTTACCTCATTTCCATCCAAGAAAACTTGGTCTTCATGTGGCTCAAGTTTAAATTTCCTCTTAGTTTCCTTTTTTTTGGGCGTTCCTGGGGTCTCATCCTGGAGAGAAACACAAATTATACATAAAAGCATGTACAGGGTTTTAGTTTCTGGTATTTAATATATTGAGTCTGACAACTTTTTACAAATTAAAAAAACAACAAAATGTGATCTTAAGTGAAGACACTATTTACTGTATTTCTTATTGTTCTCATTCCTTAACAATTGGGTATCTAAAAATAAAGGCAAATTGTAAGGAAAGAGAAATTTTATTTATACATAGTACCTAAGGACTAGGCTGTAAATTTGGGATTAATGTGTTCAAATGCACAGCAAAGTTCCACTGACATTAACCACAAAGTCTGCACAGAGATCAAGCACAGAGTACGACGCTTTATAATCGCTAGCTCTTGTAGAATTAATGGGTATCTTGGTGCCACATTTACCACACAGGCATCCTTCCAGAATCAATTTCTGCCTTTTCATTCTCTACCTTCCTCAGTCCTTTTGGGACCTTGTGCTTCCCTCTTCCCCACCTCCTGTTTCACTCTCTTCACTTACTTCTTTGCTAGAAACTAAATTTACAGTTTTTGCCCTGTGTTAAGTTAGTACCCAATGGCTTACATTATCCACTAAAATATCAGTTCAATAATTAATGATTAGTTTAAAAATTAACATTGCATTTAATAATAACACTTCAGATGACAGTGAGTTGGAGGAATTCCTAACTTTCAACGTCTGCACTGTAAGGTATCTCAGGAGTTAGGTAACCTTACACTGCCTTCTCTGTTCTGACCGCCAGCAAGACTGTTTTGTTTCTCATTCCTTTATTAGCCATGCAGCTTTCTTTTGAGATCTAGACCTTTGTACATGTGGACTGCACCTTTGATTGCGTGCCATTACCTCACTCAGGAGTGTCCAGACTGCGGTAACTTTGAGCACTATCCTACTAACTCTCACTGGATTCATATCACTGTATACAGAAGACAAAATACGTCTCTTCATCAAGTCTGTCCAGCAGATTCCTAATGTTTTAATTTATGATTTCTGTTCAGCTACTAGAATAAATCGGGAATGAAAACGTGAAGAAAACATTTAAAACTTGTACAGTAATAACAGTAGGAACTGTAAAGAATGTAGATCAGACGTCTGTAAAAACTAGGCATTAAGGAGATTAATAACAGAGCTCCCATACACAAAGCTGGCCCACTATTACAGAGCTACTTGCAAGCACCAAGTATCACATTCCAGACATTCTTATCACCAAACATGGTAAACTGCTGCTTCATTTTACATACACAGCTGCAGCGCTTTGAGATGTTAGGGCACACACATACACATCCATCTATGCTAAGGTGCAGCTGCACAAAGCATCAGTGCCCGCTGCAGCAGAGCAGGAGGCGGCTTTCATTAACTCAGTCCGCACTACAAGGTGAGGAGATTGAACTGAAGTCTCCGTTTTGACCTGAATCAGAATCAGAACCCCACAATGTAAAAACGGGTATTTTAAAGACCAAAACAGGAAGAAACACTTTAGAAAAAACAACCATATTTTTAAGCCAATATGATCTTAACAATACCAGTTAATGTCTTCTCTGTTAACAGGTTTGTCTCTCCTCTTGCAGATTGCACTTACCTTCTTACACTCCTCTTTTTCCCCATCCTTCTTCTTTTCTTTCTCCTTCTTGTTTTTTTCATCTTTGCCACTTTCCTTTTTGCTCTTCTTCTCCTCTTCTTTCCCACTCTCAGCTTTTCCTTTTTCCTTTTCTTTCTTTGTATCCTTGTCAGGTTTCATTTTCATCACTTTTAACGCTCGATGAAAGAACTGTTTCTTCAAGAGTCTTACAAGGAAAAAGGTTAGATGATACAATTTAAGTGTGGCTGGAATTACCATGTTTACACACACTTACATCATTAGCTAACAGTCTAGACTACCTAATATAATCGTGAACAGCATAACTGACTGACAGAGGTCACCATCACAAATGACCCCATCTCACCTCTTGCTCTTTTTTGTTCATCTGTTCAGAACTGAGTAGAAAACGTAGTTTCCTGTGCCAGTGTTTGGCATAAACACAAGTGAATACACAAGATGTAGGATGGAGAAAGCCATCGAGTCAATTTAATGATCTTTCCCATTAATACGACCACCTGATATATATTTGCAAGTTCATGTCAACGTATTTCATCACCAAAATAAGGAAGTAGACAAACAGCTTATTAAGTTACTTGGTAAGAGGTGCACATTGAATAAAATTACCACTGGAACTGTGGCACACGTGCAAGCATTCCATTCACATTAGCTACAAACATGCCTTACAGCAAGTACACGTATGGCTGGCTGGGCCATAGGACGTAGTATTTGGCAGTCCTGATGCTGTGTAACAAGTAATGTCCTTGAAAGGCCCATACCCAAACTCAGAATAGGAAGAGCAGTACAGGATCCTGCTCTTCAGACCGAGGGGAAGCAGTGGGTTACGATTGCAAGGGCCAATTCACAGCAAAAAGCTGGCCCTACGCATCAGATCAATTTGTTTTGTACTTGGTTTCTTTCATCTCTTGCTGCAGATCAAACCCTTATGCTGGACTGCCTGTTAAATTAGGAACTCAGTGAAGAAAGAGAAGTCCTTCTACCGCTTAAACATACATGCACGCTGATTATCAAAGACAGCTGCTTCAGGTTGTTGTGGTTTAACCCAGCAGGCAGCTAACACAGCTGTTTGCTCAGCCAGCAGTGTTATTGCTGAGCAGAACGCCCCGTGGCATAGGACATCCCTTTGGTTGGGGCCCACTGTCCTTGTTCTCTCCCTTCCAGCTCCTGGTGCACCCCCAGCCTGCTCGCTGCAGGGCAGCCCGAGGAGCTGCAAAGTCCTTGGCTCTGTGTGAGCACTGCTCTGCAACAACTAAAACGCTGGCGTGTTATCAGTGTTATTCTCATCCTCGATCCAAAACACGGCACCATACCAGCTACTAGGAAGAAAATTAACTTTATCCCAACCGAAAGCAGGACACAGGTTAATTAAAACAAATAAGAAAACCAAACCAAGCCAAAAAAAACTTCCCTTAGACAAGTGTTCATGTAGTTTCTCTTTCGAGCAACAGAAGACCACTCGCTTGGGAGCACCTACTTTTCTTCTCAGCTGGGGGAGCCATCCCTGCCTCCAATGGAGCGTGAACAGAACACACTGGAAGCCCCCTGCAGTGGGCCCAAGCATGAAGCCACGTTATCAGAGCAGCCAACAGGCAGCTGGTGAAGCAGGACAGACCTTCACATGACAGTGAAATGCGGTGAATTGCTAATTCCCACCATTGGCCCTCTTTAGAGCTGCCAAACGCAGCGTTAGTGCTGTGGTTTCTTTAGATGGATATGTGAGTGCACCACGAGACCTTACACATTGGATTCACGCTATGAATGCGGACAGGAACTTATTAAATACAGAGCTATTCAATGCAACCGACCCAGGATGGTGACACAGAATCTGACAGTTGTTTCCTATTGGATAGGGCAGGTAAAACAATCACAATAGCCACACCAGGAGAGTTAAGGTACTTCTTTTTAATATGCATGAAAGCCTTAACAGCCTCTTCTGCTGAAGGGACTACTTTCCCCGCTGTATTAAGACATCTCTCCATCTCTCTCAAGTGGCCAAGGAAGCAGACAGTGCTAACGTTTAGAACACTGACAACAGTGCATGAGATGATGCTGGTGATAAAAGTCAGAGAACAGAGGGTCAAATGGATTTTTTTTTGCATGCTACGTTGTCACTCTCTACCCTGCTGGAGCTGAAGGACTCAACCAACTGTTGTCTCATCTGATGGTTTAATAACTGAGAGGCAAACATACAGACCTCAGTCCAAAGATCCTGGAAAGGAAGATATTTTTCTGCTTGCATTAAAATAAGTTCTTTTTCCTAATTTTTCTTGACTAAGTCAGCACAAAGTTCAAACGGCATCAGCCCTGTCTCAGCCCTAGAACTAGGGGCAGAATCTCACCTGACGGATGGCTATCTAAGAAGCTCAAAAAGGAAAAACAAAACAACAAAACTCCCTAAATATAGTCGTTACTTGTAAGTGGCTTTTGCAGAGCTTTCCAAGTATAAGATTCAGCCCCAAAAAAGGATAGAAGGGCCAGAATATGCCATTCATCTAAACAAAGCACTTTTGAGTCTGCTAAGCAACAGAGACGTGCCACATGAGAGGCATAAATTGAACCTCAAAGTTCAGCTTTTGCCATAATGGCAGTCCAGGTCCACAGGAAGGAGACAGTTGAGAGCTCTCATCCTGCTGACATAAAAGAGCTATAACATTTAGGAAAATTTGCTGCCCCAAACAGCATAACAAATGCAGAAGAGAATTTGGGAAACAAAGATGATGACACTACCTTGTTCCTATTTCTCATCTGACACCCTCAAACATAGTAATAAAAATAGTCTTTATTTTTACATACTAATGCTAATGTCTTAGAACGCATCAAGTCCTTTTATCAAAGAGGCCTAAGCAAAACTGTTTCTAAGTAACGAAGACGTCTTGACAACTGTACTCATTAATAAAAGCGATGATTTAGATTAGGTCATACCTGTTGCAGTATTCAACTACAGACTCCCGAGTAGTAAACAACGCTTCTTCTCCTTTCTTTGCCTTTGCCCACTTAGAATCCAGGAGGCAATCCACAGCTTTTGAGGCTAAAGGAAAAAATGGGAGGAAAAAAAAACAAAAACAATGTGTTAGAAAGAATGACATTTATTTCATCCTGGAGTCTACATTACTTGAACCACACCAGTCAGTCAGTCAGTTCCAGTGACATTTCACATCTTCTCAATTTTTAAGGTAAATGAGTAGCTGCTATTCTGAAGTACTTGACAACTACACACCTTTAAATCACAGAGTGAAACGTTTATTGTGTTTACTTCAGATAAGATTAATTTTACAGCTATCTAATGCTTATCTAAGTTTTCAAAACTGTACTGAAAGATCGGTACTTATTAGATAAAGCACAAAAAATAAAAACAAAATCCTCTTCCCACCACCCCCAGTACAGTGTTAGATAGTTTAGTTCCGTGGTTAAAAGTAACCCTACCGATAAAATAGTCAACTCGGTGGCCCATCATGTTGGTGGATTTTGTTGGACAGTTGAACCGTAAGTATTTAGCAACAGCCTTCTCCTCTTTGAACGGCTCACCGACCTCCTACAACAGAGAAAGTGCAAAATTAAGAGAGTTTTAAGCACATGGGAAAAACATTCACTTGGGCTCAGAATTCAGATATTGCAAAATCCTCATTATTTGGTGGCAATTTATAAATAACAAACAAAATGTAAAAGACGTGAACATAAGTCATTATTCTCAAGAGCTTTCTTTCTACAACATGCAAAAGATACATAATCCCAGAATCTAGTGTTAGATGATCCAAAAGTAACGACTACAAACTCATTCAGCAGCTCTGTAAAAAAGGCAAATTAAAGGAGGAAGTCAAAGGAAAGTACTGGACACTTGGCAAATGGAAAGCTGCTTACAAGGCTGGAGGAAAAGAGTTGCGAAGCTGAGAGCGAAGAAAAACAATACAGAGAGAAGAACTGGCATGTATGAAATGCCAGCAACACAGGCATATTGACAGAATACTGAGCAGCTGGAATTTCATGTCGAAGAGGGGTGAAAACCATGTTGAATAGAAGTTGAAAGATTTGTGTCGAAGTTTTCAGTATGACTGCACGACTACAACGTGACTTAGACTTACGAGTACCATCGAGGAGGTTCTCCCAGTCCAGGGACTAGGAACACCAGTATAAAGCGCAGCACGTTGAGGTACATGAGCTCCAGAACAAGCATTTTAGGAAAAAGGCACCTTTAGTCTACAAACATCAACACATGCCACACATTTCCCAACTTGCAGACCAGTAGCAGAATTCAAAGGACTTGTAAGACAGAAGGCAGAAGATAAACGCTTTCAGTTGTGTTGAATTACTGCCTAGTATTTGTAGGGAGGGAGGAAGACCTTTTGAACATTCCTGCTTCAGAAAATCATGAAACAAACGTTTGGGATATTACACCGATTCACACAAACTTCCTCAAACTCCTTTCTGTAAGAGCTCTTTCAGTCAGAAAGGCTCAGGTCTCCAGGTCCCCTCCCCACGGTGACCTGGGGATCATGCACACAGACACCCCAAGACTTTTTGCAGGCCAGCAGCACCTTTTCTGTACCTGTCCTTGTGCTGCCCACAGAAATACAGCACAGAAGCCACGAAGACTGTGGATTTATGGGGATATACAGAATGCAAAGATCCAGTGTAAAGACACGGCATTTTTAAAGGTCCATTCCTGCTTTGAAGCTGCACAACCACAATACTGCAAGAAGCAGAAACGCAAGGTCAAGCAGTCGTTACCCCTGAATAAAAACTTCAGACAGTGTGAGCTGTTAACTTTCAACAGCCTGCACTGCTAGCTTTCAAAATCAACTGGTTAATGAATGATCCTTCTAAAGGAGATTTTTGCTTTTCCTACCTTTTTAAAGAAAATCAATCAGGCGCAGGATATCCACCTTATCAAAAGCACCCAGTGGTTTGTTAGTTCTGAGCCTCCTGAGATTTTTTAAGCCTGAATTCTTTGTGTGTGTGCAGAAATATGCTCTCACTCTCGCCAGTTATGTTTACAAACACACGCCAGATGATCCTAGCAGACCTCACATGGATGAAAAACTTTCTCCGTGTTCAACCCTTCATTTTTCTCCTTTCCAATTTTATCAGTCTGTGTGTAACAGCAGATAACTACCCACGAACTGGCAGTGCACGCACACACATCATTTAGATACTGTGGTCTGAAGTCCCCTTATATGGTGCACTTGTACCAGCAACTATAAATCCCTGATTATCTTACTAATTTTGGTACCAAACCAGATTTGATTCAATAGCAACAAACTACACCACAATGCACTGAAGGGAAATGGATGAATGTACCACATGATTAGGGTACGGCACCCACACCAAGGTGCCATGGATACAAACGATGAGATGCAGCAGCTGCATTTCAGAACAATGCTTTTCTCACGTTTCCTACCAGCACTTCATACTCCTGATGACGATTCACAAGGCAAACGCTCTTCTTTACAGCACAGTCCATGAAACAGCCCGAGAAGTTACTCACTTCATTCCTCTGCCAGGATTTCATATTTTTTCCTTCCTTAAATGTTTACGATTCTGCTAAGCCATGTGATGTGCTATACAGGCAGCGACTGGCACCAGTTTTTTTGATTGCTCCTTACTATCTAGTGCTTTGTCCTTTTCTGTGGGGTTGCAGCAGAGTAACCCAAGCAAAAAAGCTTTCCTGTGAGAGAAATTGCCATAGTTTGACCAAGCTTGTTCTCAGAAAGTTTTCCCTGCAAATGAATCCCCATTTTTCATCCTATTTTCAGCACTTTACTTGCAGAGCCAGACTTCTGTTACAATATTAAAGCAGATGACAGACAGAATACTGAATTCCCTCATAAAGCGAAGTCAACAGAAGCACTGAAAATGTCAGTACCTAGAGTGCAAGTTTTTAAAGATGCAGTTTAGCAGATCTCAATGCTCAGCTGGAGAAATAGCCAAACAGGGGGCTTCTTAGGCCTCCTGTACATTTAGAAAAGGGTTACACAAATGAATCAAGGGGTAGCTTGGAATAAATTATGAAGCTTTAAAGCAGACAACACAGCCTTAAAAAGCATGCGATATTTAAAATTCACTTTTATAGGAAAGACAGAAGACCTGCACACTTCGGTTTTCAGAACATCATCCCTCACAGACGGTTTCTGAAGCCGAACAGTTTATACAATTTTCAGATAAGGAAAGCAAGACATTTGCGTACTTAATCAGGTGCAGCCGATCCTCCCAGCTGAGAGTTTACATCCAGAAGGAGTCTACATCATTCCATGCTCTCCTCCTCCTCATACCCTGCCTGCACACACAGCTGAATCCAAGTTATCTCGTCCCAGGATGGTCTGAGCATGTTGGAGTTGGGCTGAATCACCAGCCTATCTTCTCTCGGCCTTGCAGACTCTCAGGATGCCGTTTTCTCATTTTGCCAAACGAGCCTTCTCCAGGGGGCACTGCCAGTGGCACAGAGCTGGCTCCAGTGCTTCCTCTGCGCCATCAGAGGATCCCTTATCCCAAAGTCCCTTTCCACTCCCAGTATGGCACAAAAGGCACGAAGACTGGCGTGGGGTTCAGCTCTAGTATCACCCACTACAAACCATCACTTACTGCTGGAGCAGGGGTTAGGCAGCACGGACTTCATGGCAGTCCACCAGCTCCTGTAACCACTGCCACCTGCTTTTGAAGTCCACATTCAGCACACAGCCAGCACCACAAACGAAATGCACACAGGCTAGAAGGCGCTGACACTCACACCTTCAGCAAGTGTTGACATCCAAACCCACACAGACATTTGCCAGGATTTTCTAAATGCCTAAATGTTGTTACAGTGAAGTTGGGGTGAACTCTTCAGGGACAACCAGCATTTTAACCATCTAAGAATCTCTGAACACCTAACCCAGCCCCTGAAGAGTCCCCCTGCATCACCCTTTGCTAATCAGATAGAGGTGGTGGGGGCTAAGCCACCAACCTACATGGAGCACCTGTACCTAGCTGATGGGAACGCCCTCATGTCCCTGCTAAGGACTCAAACACATCAGCTTTCCAAAGGATGCTGAATATGTCAGGGCACACTCAAAAACATTCGCAGGCTCTTCAATCAGTGGTGCTTATACGGGGCACATGAAACCCCTAAACCCCCTCCTCAAGAGGATTCATACCCAAACCTTAGGCTGGATGTTCTGTGGCAGGGAGAGGCGTCATCCTCACCCACTCTGTTGAAACTTGGGGACTTTGCCTAAAAGAAACCAAGGTGCTGTAGAGCAGAGAAGGAACACGCAAGTTAGCACGATTTGATGCATCACTGGATGAGGCTGGGTCGGGGGAAAACAACCCATTAGGGGCTGATCCTTGCTCTTAGGACTCCGTCTGAATTTTCTTCAGTGCCTACCAAGGGTAAAGCTGCCCGGCTCCTGCCCGGATGACCACTACGTGGATTGCCCCAGGTCTCTCAAAAGGCACCATGGCAGAGGCAGGCAGAGGAACCAGTTCTTCTGCATTGCTGCGGCTGTCTGCTGGCCACAAGACGCTCACTCTTCCATACAGGAAAAGGTTAACCTGCTTTTGTCCTGTACATGTCCTAGGTAAGTAGAAGTATTTGTTTGTTTCTTCGTTCTTTGCAGCTATCACTAATTTTCTGGAGAAAAAACTGAGTTTACATATTCACAACAAAACACATTGGGTTCTAAAACTCATGCCCAAGGAGCAACGCATGGTATTTGGGAGATAAAACATGCCAGCTGCAGTCTTCTTCTAACCTGAGGCCAGTTGTTTTGACTTTCTCCCTTCTTATTGCCAAAAATCTAATTCAGATTTTCATACTACAGGGATTCTTTTGTTATTGACACGAGGAGCTACTATTTTAAATGCTTATTTTTCTGTTTTCCCCCCTCAATCTTTGTTTCTTCTTCCTTTACCACTTGATACTACTCCCTTCTGAAAAAGCTACTTCGCTGTTCTCCCTGGTTATCATCCTACTCGGCTTTCCTCGAATTTACCAGAAGATAACAAGAAAATTGGCCAGCTGCATTAACATTTCTGGTAATGGTACAGTACTGCATTGTCATTTCAGAAGACCCTTTCCGTACCCATTCCCAAAAAGCTGTACCACTTTGCAGCAATGCAGCTGTTGCACGTTTTCCTTCCAGCAGAGCCCAAATCAAGGCATGGAAGAATGACCAGCAGGAACAGTTAATACCAATTAGTCCATGTCCTTCATCAGGAGAATCTCAAAGCTTGCATCCAGGGATTCAAGAAGGGGAAAAAAAAAAAAAAAGACAACAACGAAAGCACGTTCTCCTGTTACCCCCAAACCTCAGTTTGCAGTCGAGGCATTTGCCAAATCACTGCCTCAGAAGAGTTTTCTCTATTTATAAAAGTGATATTTATACGCATTAGCATTTTGAGAGTGGAGGGCACAGCACTAGGATGCTATGCGAGTGCTATTAATCGCAACGCAAACACAACTTCACATCTGCAGAATAAAACCATGCACAATGGAATCTGGCCAAAGTAATTAAAACTTAATGCCGACTTAATAGTCCGAGTGCAGACCTGCCAAAGTGCCACGTGTTACCCAACCGAACGCTCGTCAAAGCGACCAGCTCAAGATTTGGTGTTTAAGTGAGTGTTTCGGGACAGACTGTTTTTCCCAAGAGATGAAATAGCCTTCCTCGGGTTGCTGGAGCAATAGGCATCCAAAGACATCCCCCAGATGTCTTTGACACCCAGAGAGGTGTCTGTCTCAAGAAGAAATATTAAACTAGCCATCAGACAACATATGTTCTTTTCTTTTACTAAGTCCTTCATATACATCGAGCATCCCTGACTTCAGAAGTTTGAATCACGTGGGAGCCCACTGGCTCGAGCAATCTGCTTCCCACAGAACAGGCTCTTTGCACTGCTGCGTGCCTCCATGTTAATTACAGTTAAATTACCGTCAGGAATGACACCGACAACTTAACCTACAAAACGTCTTCACTCCGGCTTTTGAAGTTAGGATTTCTGTAACTTCCCTCACTTTCACCTTGTTGCCAGAGGAAGAGTCGAAGCTCAGCGGTCCAGATTGGGCAACGTATTTCGTTATGAAAATGCATCCTGAACAATAAATCCTTCCTGGTATCGCTTCCGATGGAAAAGCAGGCTTGAGAGAATTTTGAGCTGTTTTATTGCCCCTTTTTGCATGCCTCATCTCACATTTAGCGTGTTGACCAAAGTACCACGATTCACATCTTGATGGTAGATATAAAATTATTCCGAAGCCTGTTTTTGTACACGCAATGTTTGTGATTGAAGTCTGCTCCATCAGCTTTTTCCACAGCTAAATATTCTGTCTCCTGCTACAGTCTTACTCTTGACAAGAAATTAGCAATGGGGCACTCAGATGTCAGACCCACTCACAGCATGGTAAATAGCCTCTTTAGTAGGGGGTACACACTGCCCTGAAGTAAGTACTGACTTCTAAAGCACTTCAGACACCTACAAACACACACCCCACTCTTCCTTTCAAAAGCAACTTGCAGCATTATCCTGAAACATGATAAACATACTGTAACTACGCCAAGAAAGTTCAAAAAGCTTAAAAAAAAAAAAAGGCAAACCAGAAAAATACATCTTGCTTTATTCACTCTGACCAATTAGGATCACCCTCTGGGCATTCAACAATGTTCTTTGTTCTGTGTCCTGTCTTCCCATTGTCACTGGGACTACGAGGAGGCAAATAGGGACGTAGCTGTACAGCTGTGCCACAAATTTAGGCCAGAATCACAAACCTTCAGCATTCACACCTAGACACGGATGCAATCGGTAACAACCCAGGAAATCCTCCTATTGCTAGCAGGCTGGAAGTAAACATGTGCTTAAGTGCTTGCAAAACCAGAGCCCTGGGTATTATACAAAACATTAAATTACTTTCAATTTGGTTTTGATGGATGCTTGATTGGGCTGCTGTCATCCCTCCTCGGTAAGGGACAGGCTGGGACAATTCTGGAGAGTGAATAACCCCGTAATGCCCACCGCCTGTGATTGATAACTTATTTAACAAGATTCTGGTTAATTACTCTTTGCGTTTTTTCCCCCCTTCACGGTAATTTGAATTAGAGGGGAACAGGCACCACTGCGAGCACTGACACATCCCCATCTCCTCAGGGGAGGGGAGGGAAAGGAGCAGAAAGAAGGGGGCAGCGAAGCAGAAGGACAAAGTCTGAGGCGTCCATCTGTTGAGCAGCTCTGCGACTCCCCTCACAAGCGTCACCTCCACTCCGAGCACGGCCATAAAACCTGACCACTCCTCAGCACTAGGGCTAATGATAAACACACGCCAGGTCCCAGCTCCTGATGCTGCAGCTATGCACGGAGTCGCATCAGGACCCCCACAGCACTCACAAACCCCAATTTTTGGCAGGAACGGCTCGAGGGGGACACCCGGCCCTCCCCCCCGCCTCCACCCGCTTCTCTCCGGCCCTACCGAGCCCCCTCAGGGCGGCCCCGCGGCGCTTTGCTAGAAAATTCCCAGCCCCAAACCCCCCTCACGTCCCGGCGCGGGGCTCCACCGCCTCCCTTCCCCTTCCCCTTCCCCTTCCCCCCCCAACCTCCCCTTCTCCCTCCCGAGCTCCGTGAGGGGGCCGCGGGGAAGGCCTCGGGCTCGGGGCCCGGGGCTCGGCCAGCTCTTTCCACCGAGGGCTCCCTGAGGGGAGCGGCGGAGGCCGTGAGGCCGGCGGGGCTCGGTACCTGGGTCCGCTTCCTGTGGCGCCGCCGCTCCGCCATGTTGTCCCCGTCCGCTCCGGCGGTGACGTGGGGCGGGCGGCGGAGCGGGGCGCGAGGAGGCGGGGGGGGGGGAAGGAGGCTGCGGCCTCGCGAGAGGCACCGGGGAGGCCGCGCCCCTCTTCGGCCCCTCACGGGCGCCGTTCGGCCTCAGCGGCGCTTGCAGCTCGCTCTGTGGAGCCCTCAGAGGGGCTGCTTGGGTTGTAGAAGCGCAGAATCACAGAATATTAAGGGCTGGGAAAGCCCTCCAAGGTCCAAGCGCCTCCCAAGCGCCGTCAGCCACCGAACCGTGTCCCCAAGCACCTCGCCCAACCTCCCCTTGAACACCCCCAGGGATGGGGACGCCACCGCCTCCCTCAGCAACCCGTCCCCACGCCTGGCTGCTCTTCCTGAGGAGAAATGTCTCTGAATTTCCAACCAGAACCTCCCCCCGTTGTGCCACCCCTCATGGTGCCCGCAGGTGCCCCATAGGCTGTGCCCATCGCCCCGCTGCACGTCTTGGGCAGCCACAAGCCGTGCATTTAGGGTCAGTGCACCCCAAGAGCCCTTTAGGCCACGCAGATGCCCGATGTGCCCAGCTTTTGTTAGGTGTTACCCACTTAAACACACCCCGGGTGCCCTGGCCCTCGCACACAGCTCCAGAACCACAAGTAGAGAGCATCCTATATAAAACAAAATGGATTTTTGTCAGAGGTTGCCCCACATGCTTTTGCTATTAGGTCACGAAGCTAGGAAAGCGTGTAATGGTTTATCCTGGCACCGTGTTTCCAGACCGCGCCCTGGCACTTTGGGATGGAAAAGCGTGTGTGGAGCTGTATCATCTTGTCCAGCCCTCTCGCACCGCATTGTGCCTTCCCATTCCTGTGATTTTGGAACCTCTTAGATTGAAAAATGTGTAATTAAAAACCTGAGATTGCTTCCAGTAGCATATTTGCCCCTGAATCACCATGCCAGAATTAGTGCATTTTTTTTCTGGTGCAACGTCTTTCTCTTTTGAACGTTTTCCTCTTGCTGTTGCTGGGCAGAAAATCTATACAAGTTACAAATTAAGCTGGCTGACTGCAGAGAGAACTAGAGAAAGTATCATTCAGGAAAGGAAATCGTAAATACAGAGAATTAAAGTTTTTATGGTTACAATAAAGCAATCTCTCGTAAAATTTAGGTGAAATATATTTATTCAAAAATGTGTTTTTAAAACAGCGATCATTTTAACAGTTATTTAATGTGCTTACCTTACAGTAACATAAAAGCACATCTGAAATTGAGGATTTCTTGCAGAAGAACTTTTAGCCATCTGCAACGTATGGCTTGCTAATAATAACAATCTTCCATTGGTGCCAAAACGATGGTTTGGCAACTGAAGCAACCAAGAATTAATGATCAGGACACAAGCACGAAGAGTATAATTTGACAAATAAAACAATGAAGAGTGGCCTGTTGCTGTCATGGTTTGCTGTCAGTAAACTGACCACCTCAAGCAGATCTCTGAAAAGGACTGAAGGACAGAAAGTGGGCCAGGGATTGTATCCTCCAGTGTGAGGCACTGGGTACAGAACTTACTATCACTGTGGAATGTGGACCCTAACAAGACTGAATCTTGCACGGGACAAGCTCATTTGTACTCGCAAGTATGGCTGGAGAACAGGAGAGACACAACTGGCAGAATCTCAAGAAAATCAGGCGATGGAAGTGGAGGTTCAAACTGCTTGCCTTTAAGGTAAGTGTCTGTGTTAACTGTGGGGCATGTTGGAAAAGGAGCATTTCAGAATTATGTGGTGAATTTACAGCCTCTTAAGTGACAACTGCCATTTTTGTTAGATAAGGTTTCCTGAATCACGAAAACTTAAATTACTGTTGTGAAGGATATTGCATGCAATCGGAGTGGTTTCCTTTGTCAACTGAAGCAAAACCCACAGCATTTCATTAGCTTGTGTGTAATCAACTATGTTATCTAATATGGCAGCAGGGATGCTGGAAACTTAGCTTAACAAAAAAAAAAAAAAAGATACATTCATGAAACAACAAAAAAAATCTCCTCTGGCTGGTATATAATAGATCCTTGTAGATAAAAGAAGTGCTCTGAGACATTTGCTTTGCTTTTACACTCTGATTTTAGGTGTCCTTTATTGGCCTCTGAGGCAGGACACTAAGGCAGGCAGTGTTTTACTCTCTCTGGTATATATTTTCTTCTACCCTTACATTCACTTGTTCCTGGCAATTTACTGGCATGTGTGCTATTGGGCCAGCGTTGGTCACACTGGTAAGATGATGTGGTCTTACCACTGTGGCATAGTTGATATGCACCAGAAGTGCAAGTCCACATCGGCAACTGGATTACTGCCCAGCATGTCACGAATTATCTTTGGCGTCACGCTGCCTTCTGCAACACAGAAATTGAGGTAATACCAGAAGTTCAACCAAGCATCTGTTCTGCTGAACTAGCCATTCATTTTTATAAAGCTCTGGACCCATGGTTAATCCTTCTGGCTTTGGGGAAAGAGATGGGAAAACATGAATCAGAGTTACCTCAACCGTTATGCTGAGGGGAAGGAGGATGGGTGGGAGGGAAGGCAGGAAGGAGGGAAGAACATCCATGGAGGGAGCTGAGGATAGACAAATTCCCAAATGATGCATTAGGAGCCATTTCCTAGAGCATCTATACACGATAGCATGCTGCAGGCTCTGGAGTGACTTCCCATTTTATCCAGTCAGCTTCAGCATTGAATATGTGTTCAAAATACAAAGAAGATGGGCCTCATACTGTACAGCAACACATACTTTCATGGCAGGTTTAGCTAACATCCACCCACAAACACGAGTCATTACTCAGAAGCACACTCCAGTGTAGACATATCCTGAGTCACTTCCATCTCAGAAGCTTATAAATATTTAGTTCGCCACTCAGCTTTTAATTTAGCAGAGCAACAAAGATTCATTAGAAAAATCTCCAGAATTATGTTTTACTAAGAAGCTTCTGCAATAACTCCATTCTTGCAAGTTCCTTTTCATTTCTGCATAACTCAGAATTATTTGATATTTATAACCTACAAAAAAACATAGTTGAACTAAGCATGATTTTCCCCTGATTCTAGGCCTTATGTAATCAGTTTCATCAATTTCAGATAGCAGCTTTGTTCATTGCAAGAATATTTTTTTATTTTACTCCCTGGTGAACCTAGTAAGGATACGACCCTCCTGATGTCAATACTGCTGGTCCAGCAAACCATACCGGAGTCAGCGGGGATATACCTGGATATACAAAAAAAGTTAAATGGAAAATACATCAACCAATTTTTTGGAAGAATAAGATCAGGCTTTTGGAAAGAAAAAAAAGAGGCTTGCGTACCTCTGTATTTTTTGGCAGTAGCAGGAGGGGGAGGAGAATGGCACTAATTAAAGATCTAGCATTAGGAAAAACTAAATGTTATTGTTTTATAAAACCATACGTTTGTTGATATGATTACAAGTGTTTGAGTTTAAAATCCTTGTTATATAAAAATGTGATTCTCGGGTTTACATTTCTCAAATTAACGGATTCAACCAGAAGCTGGTGAGTGCTTTACAGCCCATCAATGCAGACTGTTTACAGACTGCTGGAAGCCCATGAATCACAGGCTGAGCAGCACTTATCTTGCAGAACTGTTTGAACCTTGTAACTGAAAGGTAATCAGCAAAGATGAAACCAGATTGATTTGTGATGCTTTCTTTTTTCCCCTTTGGTTAGGAGTGCTTTTTCTGTTTGCTATTTTGGTTGATTGATTTTTATTTCAGTAGTTCACACATGCAGATGCCAGATACTTGTGTTTTTAAATGTTGTAAAAGCAAAACACCTATTTGTGTCTTCATTGTACTATAGGAAAAATATCATTCTCTGTGTAACATAGGCAATAGGTTCCTTTTTTCTATAATCTTGGTAAAAGACTTTGTATCCTTAACAACAGGGAAATTGTTGTCCAAGAAGAACACACGGATAGCAGCAGAACTAATGTCTGCTTGGAAGAATACAGACTTAGGTAAACTTGGCAGGAGGGCAAGGGAAAGGAATGTATAAAGGCCAAGTCAACGGAATAAAAAATATTTTTTTTTGGTGGCCTACAACAAATGAAATAGGAGAGGCAGGTTTTCTGCTTACCGTAAAATGTATTCCTATTATTTTAGAATTACTATAGCATGAAGGCTTAGTCAAAGCCAAGCATCACAGGTAGGAGAACCCTGATGAATACCCAGCCTCATTGAACAGACTTGTTATTTTCCAGTGAATAATGAAGGGCTGAGATGAAAATATGGGGTCAAATAGGCTGATTCATAGAGCATCACGCTTCTTCCTTTGACCAGGTGTTTTGTAAAGGGCTGAAGCATGTACCTGCCCTGGTGGAAGTCAGAGCGCATGCAATTTGTTTATGGCAAATAGTAGGGGGAGTTTTAAAGCACAGAAGAGACTGATTTAGCAAATAAATGCAGAGTTTTGTGGATTGTATTAGAAGTAGAATGAATAGCTCATGTACAAAGGAGGCCTTGGGAAAGGTTCTTACAATAGTTTTGGATTACATCTATCTGATCTGAAAGCTGCATGGGGCTTTGACTACTATGCACACGGTTTGTAAAATGCATTGCACATCCATGTCAGTCAAAAACCTTTCTTATTTGGCTCAGGTATTTGGGTTGTATTACAAAGCTCAGTTCCATGCTTTCATTTTCCTGGTGCTGCCAAGGACAGCACTCTTAAAAACACGGATGGCTGTCCATGTATGCTCAGACTTACATTTTAATAAGGAAATTCTATTTTGATATAGTTTACTATGTCAGGCTCTTGCACTGATGTGAACTTTGATGACTTTTTTTTTTGCTTGTTTGTTTGTTTAAAGGGAAGTCTGCAAAGGAATGAATACAAGTTGAATGCGAATGAAGGCTGGGTGGAGGTCACTCAACGCTCAGACATCCTAGCTTTTAAGTACATATAGAACAGCAGGCAGGAATAATGGGAAAAAGGAAAGTGTACACTTCTCCCCATAAAACTATGGCTTCTTATCACCGTTTCTTGCATTCTCTGAGGAGAAGACTGTTTCACAAACCCATCGGAGAGCCAAGAACATAGCATGGTTGCTCGTGTAGCACATACATAGGAACAAATTGATTTGAACATTAGTAGCAACTTTGAGCCTGACTGGCTGTACTGCACTGATGTATATTAAGGAAGTCTTTAAACACAGGAGCCTCTGCTGTGGTTTAGCCCTGGCAGGCAGCTCAGCACCACGCAGCCATGTGCTCACTCGCCCCCAGTGGAAGCTGGGGAGAGAGTCAGAAAAGTGAAAGTGAGATAACGCATGGGTTGGGATAAAGACAGCTCAACAGGCCAAAGCTGCATGTGCAAGCAAAGTAAAATAAGGCATTCACTCAATGTTTAGCCATCTCCACCTGCAATCTTGGTTGTTGGTGTTTTTGGGTTTTGTTTATTTTTCCCAGATAGGAAAAAAAAACAAACAAACATTTCTTAAGGGGTTTCAATCTTAGGTATACCTTAAGTGCCGAGTTTAGATTGTTGTTCATCTGATCTGAAAGCTCCCTCATTATAGGATTCTGTTAAATGCTGTTCTGTCACTGTTAGTTAACATGTTAAATGCAAAACCAGTACAGGAAGGTGATGAGGAATTTGGGTCTCTTATGCCACATTCAGGTGATAGATGCTTCATTTTATTGAACCACTGGCTTTGATTTGTGTCTGCTTTCATGTAACTTTTATCAAAATTACATTTGGATATGGTTGGATGACTGCAACTCCACCCAGCAGAGCTGTTAATGCATCGGTGTTACAGCCTAACACACAGCTGATGTTAAGGGAAACACCTCTGATGGTGCCGTATGTATTAAAATACATCATCTGCATTCCAATGGGATTTAAATAGTGTAGCAGATAAAATGAGCACAGAGGAGGTATAGCCACCAGCAAATCAACAAGTACCACAGTTCTGCCAGCTCTGCCACTTGTGATTGCTAGCTACACCCCTGTGCAGCCGGAATAAGCACTGAAAAACAAAAAACCACATGCAGATGCTGAGAATCAGCAAGGCCTCGAGTGTTTCAGTGTAAACATAACACCTGAAAACAAAACAAAAATGAAAGTATGACTGTCTACTGATTCTCTCTCTCTATATATATTGAATTTTAACCTTATTTTTGTTTTGTTTTGCTTTTCTTTCTTTCTGAAGTGTTTGTCAGGGAGGAAACTTTCATTACTAGTGGTATTTCCTTCGTTAGAAATAGAAAAGATTATGTCTATTTAGGTAAACCCCTTTCCTTCCTATTTCCCCCTAGCACAGTATGCAGTCTAGGCCTTGTTGCAGTTTAGCTGCTCTGATGCGTCTCCTCCCAGTACAGGAAGCCATGAAGTCATTCCTTTTGTAGTTTTGGGAAGAAGAGCCCAGTATGTGCACAGGATCACATCACATGCTTTCATGTCTTTTTTTTTTTTTTTTTTTTTTTTTTTTTTTTAATTGCAGAAGTGGTATCAGACTGCAAAGTTTGGATCCCGGCTTTCTCTGCTTTTGGAACCGTTCACGTCTGAGCCATTTACAAAAATAGTCACACACTTCAGAACCAGATTTCAGGCTTTCTTCCCTGGCATATGGGATTTCAAGTCAAGCTCCTCTGCTGCTACTTTAGAAAAACAAGTTCAGTTTCTTCACATCCTTGCTCTTGACAGGCCACCTGTACCCCCAGTGTGCTGCGTGTCACTTTGGGATGGATTTGGCTAACCTCTCGCAGCTTTGCAGCGACATCTTGTGGCCCAATTGACCTTAAAATGCATCAGGGTGGAGGTCTCATGAAGATTAAGACGGTGAGGAGGCAGGGTGCCATTGGAAAACCAGTACATTAATTGTGTTTAATTAGATAAGTGGCATTGCCACTATGATAGTCAACTTTACAAACAACCAACAACAACAATAAAGTTAGAAATTGTTTCAGATGCTAAACAAAATTGGTGTCCCTGAAACTTTTACTATATAAAAATATTTGCTTTTTCACCAACGTTTCATGAAGAATCTACTTCAAAAAAGGGGGAAATCATAACAATTAAATTACTATAAAAGTAAAACTTTTCTTCTGATGCAAGTAATCTAAGAAGTTACATGTTAAAATAACAAGTAAAAGCATTACAAACAGGACTTTTCTACATTGAAAATCGTGTTTTATCCAGAATCTGGAAAAGTAAACATTTTTCATTATTAAGTTCAACAAAAAACTCTCCAAGCTGCCTTACTAAGTTTTAAAGCCTTGAAAAAATATAGAAAAGTTAATAAAGAGAACGGAGCTTGACACTTTGTGAAACTCATTGAGACAAAGCAAACAGCAAACTAATTCCAAGCAAAGCCATTCCAAGATTAATCATGCTGTTGTACTCTTCTTAGGCAGTCTTATGGAATTATACGCAGGCTTTCCAATTTCAGCTCATAATTTTGCTTTTTCTAAACACCATTGAGTATTCAGTAAACAGTTCCTTATGTGAAAGATGCCCTCACATGATGTGTAAGACATAATCAAACTCTCGTGTTAATGGAAAGAGTCCCAATAATTTCACACGATCACAGAAGATCACTGCCAGCAACTTTGGAGTATTTTGCTGCGTAGCATTTCACCGTTGTCCATCAGGCCTTACTGGAATTTATCAGTTAACCCTAAAAATGTATACCCTGCGTACAGTATTTGGAGATTAACACACAAAGCCCCAAACTGCCATAGCTGGAGTCAGTGGCAGAGTGTTCAGCAAAAGCAGAATCAGGCTTAACTCCTTTTATGAGACTGCTGTAGATACTTGCCCTTCCTCTCAAGGCTGCAAAGTTTGGACAGCATAATTGGTAAGTAGTCATAGGTAGCAAAAGTGAGGGGAAAACACAGTTTTGCAGAGAAAAGACAGCTTTCAGGCTACAGTTGGTGACCTCTTCCAATATGAAGAACATCGCTGAGTGAAGGGCTGTCCGTGGCCTGCCCAGGGGAGCAGAGGTGAAGGGTGCTGCTGCAGGGAGCGAGGCTGGCAGGAACCAGGAGCCTTTCAGCCTGCCACCTCCAGGGATGTTGCTGTCTCTGTGACGGGTCTTCATGGCAGCATCTGCCTGTGCTTCACTCTAAACTCAGCTCATCCATGCAGTCACTCAAAGCAGTTTCCAGCCCTGACATTAATAATGCCTCAGAATAATTAAAACAGCAGCTACACACAATATTTTGATGTCCTGGATTTAATCTGCGTACCCTGCCTATACCCTTACCTCCTTCCCAGGCACTTTGAAAGGCTTCGATCTAGAATGGGAATGGACTTAACTCAAATTGTTGAGTCCAGGGTATATTTCTCTCTCTGTAGCAGGCAATTCCTTAGTCTCCCAATGAATTCTATGTAAATGCCGCTGTATACATTTTCTGTGTAAATTTTGCTTCAACAGAAGCAGAAGCCAGCTGTGCAGCCGTAGCTTTTCCTGGTAGTTCCTCAGCAGCCTGCAAAACTGTACGGAGTGCTCTCAGCCTCTGACAAATGTCAGTGATGACACCAGACTTTAATGAAAATTTAAATGTATCTGTGAGCTGTACTGATATCCTTTTAAATGAATTGCACTTGAAAGAAATTGCACTAATATGTAGTCGCATTTTTAAAATGCTTTTGAGATGCCACACTGCCTCATGCATCATTTGCAGCTTACTTTGTTCAGTCCCAATCATGCAGGGGTTTCAGGCTGCAGCTATCCTCTCAAACACTTCGTAACTAGAGGTTCCTGTATCAGCAATAATGTTTTATGCCCTGGACCCAGCTCAACTTTTTTGAAAAGTGATCATCTGGAAGTCAGCCTGAGACCCAGCTGTGTCACACGGATTTTCCCTGCTTTCTGAAACAATCTGCTCCACTGTTTTTGAAGCTTCTGGACCTTGCGAGCAGGGACTATCCAGAGCATCACCACTGCTGTTGCAGTGAAGAGGGGAGGCGATGTCGGAGGGCTGGTCTGATGGTTTGCCTGGAGCAGACGGCAGAGGCACGGACAAAGGAAGATTCATCATGTAGAGCACGTTGCCCAGACGTCGAGACACCTTTAAAGACAGAAACACAGTTGCAGGAGCTGCTTTTTGAGGTAGAGTTAACATCACTAAATGTTAAGGCTGGCTGTCACGTAGCAATGCCAGGGACAAAGCCTAGAAGCCGTGTAGATCCCAACCATCTTATCAGTGGTTAGCAAAAGTGAAAAAAAAAAAAAATCTCTCCTATTTTCTCTCTCATATTTTTCTAGGCTCGGCCTTTTTCCATTTTTCTTGTGGAAGGAGCTTGGCAATGCTCAGCACAGCCTGCCTGGGAAATGGCTCAGCGTGCTGGCGCTGACAACTCTTGCTCTCTAGGTACTGTGGCACCCAGGAGACAGAGGGGAGGCAAACTGCCAGCCAGGAGCTGGG
Source organism: Aythya ferina (assembly GCF_964211825.1). Classification (NCBI taxonomy): domain Eukaryota; kingdom Metazoa; phylum Chordata; class Aves; order Anseriformes; family Anatidae; genus Aythya; species Aythya ferina. The sequence continues at coordinate 23,649,116 of NC_140305.1, forward strand.
AAGGTGGTTTTAAAAAGAAGAGTGACAGAGAGCTTGAGATTAAAGAAAACAGACAGGCAGACAACAGAAACACACAGAGAGTTTATATTACTGGATGAAATGAAGAGCAGAAAATTTTAAACATAAAGGGACGGCCTGCCTATGAAACATGTAAGGTTATATTCCCAGAAAGGCTGTAGAAACATTCACTTGGCATCTTTAAAGGCCAGGCTGGAGCAAAAGCAAGTATGTATCAGAACACTTCTTACCAGCTGGGAAAGGAAAAGAGTGCAATAGAATAAATCCATCAAAATCATCAAATCCATCTTTTCCATTGCCAGCCTCAGCTTAGCCTCCAGTTCAGTTGTGTCCTCACTCTAGTTTGGGCATCTCTCAAACTATCGGTCCTCACAAGCCCTCCACCTCCAGTGTCTCCCTGCGTGCTGTCAGTATGTGCAGAGAAGCAAAAGCAAACTATGCTGGAAGCCTTTTTTTTTTTTTTTTTTAACCTCAATATTAACAGTAATTACCTAATCAGTGAGAAAAAAAAAAACACAAACGTTTTTGTTTAGAAAAAAAATATCCTGATAACTTCTGACTCTTTCACGTCTTTGTGACTTTCTGGTTTTGGCACATTTGGTGATCATACCTGAGAGCGGATTTTTAATGCTGGTCCGAGTTTTAAACCCATCGTATCCAGGAGATGTTCTTCTGTTAGCAGCGGGAGGGTTTCTCCATCAATAGCGTGGTCTTTGAATATCTTACATGAAACAAAAAAATACCATCATGGGGTGATAAAGCAGACTTCACTGGTTATTTTTTTTGCTTAATCCCGAGGCATAGACAACAAAAGGAGGAAATAATTTTAGTGTTTTATCTTCCTAGTTCTCTCTTAACGGCAGTGTGAGGCTGTTTGCTCAGATATACAGATAGCTGCACATTTGCCTGTAGCTGGTCTACTTTCTTTTCTTGGGAACTTTGTCATCTTTCCATGTTAATTAGTGAGGTTTTTGTTTGTTTCATTTGGGTTGTTTTGTTGCTTGTTTCATTTTAGGAAACTTGAGCAGCCTGCTGTCAATGAAAGAGGAGTGTTCATCTTGTTAGATCTTTCCCAGCAGTATACGTGATTTCAGCCTCTTGCATTTCTCATGATATTTCGCTTTTTTAAATGCAATGACGCTCATAAAAGCTCAGGGGGTAGGTGGGTTAAACCAATATCCAATAACATAGAAGTGCTTTAAAAATTGTGCAGGATATGTAGAAAGAAAACAATTAAGATACTTTTTTTATATTGTTGTTTTGCTGCTGATCCTCTTAGTATGTGTCATGAGCAATGACTGCAGATTGCAGCATGCGAGCAGAAGTGCATGCGACCTCTCAGAGCATGGGCTACTACTACATTTATAACTTTGGGACAACTAGCTAACCTCTAACATATTCGTTTGATGGCCTTTAAATCTAGATGATCCTAAAGACCTTAAAATGTGACTGTGAACATGAGGTATGTTTGTAATCACCTGGGCATAATCTGAACAGCCTGGGAGGCTGCTGATGAAGTTGTATACATCATCCACAGTCCACTTGCGAATGTCTTCGATGGTAGAAATGTCTTCTCCGTTCAGGATCAGGCCATGTGCTCCTGTAAGGAAGAAGGACAAGCGTAATGTTTTTAGGACTCTGCTGGCAAATCGGTTGGAAAAGACTGTTAACATAAGAATTTGTACACTTAGCCAGAGCCCCAGATTTTAACAGCACTGTGTATAAATTCTACATTTAGCTGCCATGACTCTGTTGTACCAAAATTTAGCTTAGATCAAAGGGAAGAAACAAGAGAGCAAGTCATTAATAATACTGAATATCAATATGCCATTTAACTGCAGGCTGGAGACTTGACAAACCTGGAGTTAGCAATGGGTTGCTGGGTACTGGAAACCCATATGGTAGTGCTGAGAAGGGGATTGCAGAAGGGTACATGTACTTGTCATCAAACGCAGCACAAGAGCTATTAGATTCCTTCTCATTTGTGTTGCTGCAGCTGTTGCTTTCAGCAGAAATTTCGTGAGCAGCACAGTTTTTCCTCAGGTCTTGTTCAAACTCTTTGCAGTTTTTGGCAACTGCAGATGGCTCGGTCTGATTTTTGCTTTGTTCATGTTTGTTTGGTGTCTCCACCTCGGCTTCTTTCTTGTCCTCTTTCTCGTCATCCACTGCGGTGGAAGCAAGGTCTGCAGTTTTGTCTTCGGCTTGGCTCTTGGTGCCATTGGCACCACAGTCTGCGGTTTTGGGATTTCCAGCTCTTCTTCCTGGCCGGCGGCCCCTCTCCCTCTGCAGAGCGCCGACTGGAGGGTATGGGCTGGCTGCCATGAGCATAGTGTTGCCGTGAATTTCATCGAGGGTGGTACGATGAACGTATAAGTCACTGGGAAGGTGGCCTTCAGGTAGTCTGTGCCTGCCGCGGAAAGCAATGGGGCTGGCTGGCATCCCGTGGTAAAGGAAAGGTGCTTCCAGGCCCAGCAGCCCTTTCCGATGAGCTTTCTCCATTTCTTTTTGCTGAAAAAGAGCACTCATCTCCATTTCCATCCTAAGAGACACACAGAGCACAAGCAGTCAGGGCAGCTCTGATCTTTAATCATCTCTTTTATTTTTTTTTCGTGTTAGATTTGACAGCGTGGCCTGCTCCTCCGGGGCCTAGAGTATTGGGGGATCACTGGACCTTGGTCAGGGGCAGAGTCCCTTCAAGAACAAAAATTTGGGCCCATTTGGGCCCAGCACAGCTGCAGGGGTGCAGCAGGTTGTTTGATAACACCTGGTTATCAAAGCCAGAGGAAGTGGGAGAGCTGGGGGCAGAATGCAGGGGGAAGGTGCTAGGACTGGCTTGAGAGTTGGGTAAGAATTTGTCTTGGGGATTTAGGCTGAACTTATTCACTTTGGGGCTTTCTTGGGTTTGGTGGGCTGAGGGAAGAACCTGAACAGGCAGTGGTGGTGCTGATATGGCCAAGGGGATATAGGCTGCCACTATTTGTGCCTAGCTATTTTTTATTTATTTTTTTTTACACTGTGTGGCAGCAGTTACGTGAAGCACATTGTTGATGCAAGTCTTGTGCTTGGAGGAGTTCAGCAATCAAGACTGGCTTACTGAAGAGCTTAAAACACTTCTGTCATAGTTCTCCTGAGATGCCTAATCAAAATTTATCAGTTCTTTGCTCTTAACCTCTTTATGCAAGTGATGCTGCAGCTCAGTGCTGTGCCGAATCCCAGTGTAGGTATAGCTGGGGTCAGAGTTTCCCTATGGAAATGGTGTGGCTGTGAGGGAGGGCATTAGTGACTACTTCACCAGCTACTGATTACACTGAAACTGGTACAAATGACCAGGCTCTCTGTTGTAACCCTGACATTCACATCGTTTGGTTAAATTGGGAAAGCTGTCCACCCTTGGTGGGGTGGAGACGTGGCTAATCATCCCCAGGGCCCAGCTGTAGAGGCTTAAAGTAGTGCATGTGATAGCACACAGCTGTAAAGTTTGAATTTGTTTTTGACTTTTTGTAACTTCAGGCTGTTTGGGTCCAGAGCTCAAGGGCTGGGTCTGCAATCTGTAGCATGTTTGTTTCTTTAACCAAGCTGACGGGGTTGTTTCTGTTCCCTAACTCATTTTAAGGCTAAAAGCAAAATAGGGACAAGCAGAAAGTTCAACAGTCTCAGACCCTCAGAGATACGAGGGCCCTCTGCTTCTCTGGGTGGTTTGAAAAACTACCTCAATGATTCCTAATAAAAAAATCAGCAAAGTCTGTGACTTCATTGCTTCCATCTGCCTTTGCTGTCCTAATCCTGGCCCACACCTCAGAGCAAAGCTTACTCTCAATTACCTGGCAATATTTTGCTTTTGAACAAGTTCCTGCCTTCTGGCCACAGCCTCCATGGATTCCGGCTGGAGAAAGCTGTATCCTTAAAGAGAAAAAAAAAATAAATTGTTTCCTCAAGCAAATGCACAAACCCCAGAGCAATGCAAAGGCACTTCAAAAGGCTTTTTAAGGCTTGAACCGTGTGCTTCTCCAGGAAGCTGCTGTGACTTCAAGTTAAATACTACTTGTGTTCATTACTTCAGTGGGAATATGTAGAAGAAGCACGAAGTCTAGGATCAGATGTGTCGTTAGGTGCACCCGCCGTTATCCATAAAGGAAGGAGGTAGCAGGGTTGTGTTATTTGGTGACTTAGGTCTCTGAAGTAGTTACAGCTGCTCAGAAAGTAATGGTTAAGCAAAGCAAACCTGCTCCTTAAAGACTATTTTCAGCCTAGATGTCATGTTATTTTAAAAGGCATTTTCTCTTGAGGTAATTTCTTATTTGAGATCTGCGTTTAGAGGAAAAAATCTGAAGCCAGAAATTCTTTCTATGGATCTATGCAGAATCCAGAGTTTGCATCCTCTGGTCAAAGAAGGAACCATAAGATAGGACCTCTCAGTATAAAGCGGTGTATAAGCTGATTATAAATAAACTCATGTAAATATATTTTTAGCATGATGTGTGTACCACAGTTCTGCTGCCATGCTGTGGTATCCAGCCTTCCCTTAGAGCTGTGCCCTGCAATTCTGAGTCTCCATTTAGGACAACCAACAAGTCAATTACAAAGTGTAATCTGTTGAGAGAGAAAATGGCATCTGATACTGTGATTAGAGAATATGTTCAATAAAGTAGTCTTTTAAAACAGCTAATACTGATACATGAGCATGAGTTAAATGTAGCAGAAAATGTTGATTGGACTCATTTGTTTAGCTGCAGACTTCTGTTTAGGTGTGCGATACCTGGGAAACAAAAAAGGAAAGAGAGAACAGAAAGATGCAAATGGTTTGGAAATCAGTGTATTTAACAGAAGTTGAAATTGGTGTTTAAGACCTAAACTGGCACAGTTTAGAATCCCTAGTAAGAGATTGTCTCCTTTTAGTGAGACTATTTTACCAAAGAAAATAAATTAGGGTTGCAGATACTGCTGATAAACCAATGGGGGGAAAAAAACTAATAGGTGCCATTTGTTTTCTCAGTTGCATGCTATCACTTATAACTTACAGACAGTGCTTCATTACCTGGGCCTGGATAAACACGGTTGGACAATATGTTTGGCATGTTTGTGTGCTGTGGGACTGTGGGCCCGAGGTGGGATGCTATATGAATCTGTCTTGGGTCAGCTGATGCCACCATTTCTGTGGAAGGTAACAAATCTCTGCGAGAAAAAAAGACATTCAGACATTGAAAGGACAATGTTTGGTTAATACTAATATAAGGTTTTTATGTACTGAAGGACAGCACATGAACATTTATTCTTTAATTGCAGTATTACACTAGAGAAATGATGAAAAATACCTGTCTACCAGTCGAGGCTCAAACTGGGAGGAAATCGCCTGCATTCTCTGCTGGCCAGTGCCCATTAGCGGGGGGTTTACTGCCATCAGCTGATTCCTCATGAGCATCTCCTGGCGCTGCCGCAGTTCTGACACAAAGCATACACAGTTTCCGCTGCCACCTTAACTGCTTTGTTTAACTAATGCGGTTTTATACAATCAAAATGCAGTAAAAATAAACAGGGTGTGCACAGTCAAGTGTATAAAAGGACAATTTACAATCAGCAATAACTTGTATATCACTATTAAACTGGGAGAGCATAGCCATGAATGTGAAGTTCTCTGTTAGAGAGAGTTTTCATTTCTAATATGATTTTTCTTTTTAAAAAATCTTACTGGCTGGGACCAGCCTTGTTGTGAGAGAGCAGCTCTAGCAAGAAGAGCCTGCAATTAGAGCCAGAACCTCTGTGTCCAGCTACAGCGTCTGTTGCTGAGCTGCTCTGTGGCCTTGACTCCTCTTCCAGATGCTTAGCACCTCTTGGTCAGCTTCTGAATGCCAGCAATTCCCCATGTTAACTTTTAATTACCTTGATAGCGAAATGCTTTTTCCAATTATTCCTAAGAGAAATTTGAGATCTTTTTAAAAGGCATTCAACCTGTTGCTGGCTGTTTCTCGAGATTAGCAATCCTATAAACAAATGTGCCGTAAGGTTTCTTCCTGCTTACCTCCTGCTGCCATGCCACTTGCTAGCCGGTACAAGTGCTTCTCTTCGAGAGCTCCTTGCTCCCCCAGCATAGACATCTTTCTCATGTGATCCCGAGGAGTCATGCTGTAAGGAGACAGCAATGTTTTTTTCCAGTGAGAACAGAATCAGCAGGCCCAAAGAAAGGAGTAAGACATTCAACAACGTAAAGAACAGTAGGTTTTATACAAGTTGTCCCATCCCTGTGATTTAAGGCCAGGCTGGATGGGGTTTGGAGCAGCCTGATCTGGTGGTGTTCTCCACATTTCTGAATGCTGCAAATGCTCAATTCTGTGTTGGCAAAGATTGTGGACTTTTTTTTCTTTCTTTTTTTTTTTTTTTTTTTTAAGGATACTTTAGACTTAAAGCGGTTTAGGATGCTGGGTGCCTCATGAAGAGCATTTGAGCTGCCAAAGTGCTTCTGAGCTGCTAAAGCATGCTAAAGCTCAGTACTAAAGCGTTTTAGTGCAGAACTAAACTGTGCAGCAGCTCAAAAAATAGGAGGCAACTGCGAAGATATTTGCTGTACCATACTGGTCCAGTGACCATCTGGGTGGTTTCTGTTCATGGCTGAGTGGGCTGTACTAAATGCACTAGAAAACGAAGCTGAAATTGTAAACTTCATCCTAACTTCTGTATATCCTGGTGCACCTGACTGGAGAATGTGAAGGGACAAAGCAACCAGCAAAGGGCCATGGAAAAAAAAAATAAAGGAGGTTTTTATCGTTTTAGTTTAGTAAATCAGGAAAGAAAAAAATCAAAGTTAATGTTAACGCTGATAAAGTTTCTCCTGTCGGATGACTGAAATGCTGTACCACTTTAACATTTTAGGAAATTGCTTCAATTCAATTTTGCTTTTGTTCATCAGGCCTAACTAGAACTCCTGCACTTTTGCTGTTGTAGTAGAAACACCTTCTTTCTCCTCTATAAAATCACACCTGTGACTAAAAATATGTGATGCAACTTTTAAAGGGTGGAATCACGGAAAACCTGCTGGGAAAAGACCCATCTATTCTGACCCAAAACCACCGCCTTCATGTAGGATCAAATACATGTATACCCTGTCTGTTTTGACCAACACCCAAGTGACAGTAACTGTGGTTAGAAACCATTAGCACCAGTATCACAGCATTATTTGCTGTAGGGTCTGGATTTTGTGTGGATGTGAAGCAAGTTACACTGGTGACAGTGTCTGTCTCCTTTCAGAGCTGGAGCAGAGACTATCTAAAACCTTTTTCAAAATCTTTCTTTTATAAAGGTGAGGTTAACTTTTGAATGCTGGCATTTCCACTGAAAAAAAAAAGGGTTCCATTCTGTATACAGCAGCCTCCATAGTGGAGCTGATCCGTAAGTTTTGATAGATTATTATCTATTGGATGACTAAAGATATGCCAGGATTCAGAGAGCATCACTTCAGGCAACGTTCATGACATCAGCAACTTAGCCTTGCAAAGGCAGAGTAGGTGGTCTATTGGTTTGATAAGGAATAGATATTATATTGAGAAGTCATGGAATAATATCACTTAAAAGTTTATCTTCCACTGCATCTGTAGCTTACTGCTTCCACTGACCCAGTTTTTGAATCATCATGAGCCAAAACGAGGGTTTGATTCCTTAATGAGGTTTTCACTGGAGTTGCTCCATGAAGCCGTTCTGTTTTGTTTTGTTTTCTGTTGTGCCAGTCAATCCTGTCTAATTTATCTTGGATTTCTTCTCAGATACATGAAAAATAACTCTGGTATTTCTGGTCAAAGTTTTCAGGATGCTGTTTCCACTGAAAATAATCTGCTTTCCTAAGCTGGATATCAGAATACCCGTATGGTGCAAATTTTATGTAAAGGAAATGTTTTGTATGTATGTTATCAGTTTTAAGTTCCTTGCTAAGTTCCCTGACTTTCCTGTTCAGGGAAGTATTGAGTTGGTGTGGTAGGATACATACTTAGCTCAACAAACTAATAGTAAGACTAGTATATAACCTTGTGTCAGGAGGAGATACTGAATTCTCTTAATTCGTTACACTGTTTGGAAAAACACCTTCTTGAGTTATTTAGCTGGAGCTCTGACTGGCAGGTCAAAATTAGGGTACTTAAAGCTCATACTATTTTCATAATAACTAGCATAGTAGAAAAAAAAAATCTCTAAGAAGAGAACAGGGAAAGTATACTTCTGATACATATATTAGCTGGGATTTAAGAGCAGCTCAAAATCCGGCCGCTGAGTTCATATAAATTCATACACACCAGCTGTCCAGTGTTGCATTCATATATGGCTCTTCTCTGATCCTATTGCACAAATCCTGGCTGTACAGCACATTACAGGGATGAAGACAAGTTAATCTGTACCTTTAGAGTCTTACCCTTAGCAAACCCTTCTTGGCAGCAGGCAGAACCACTCACCCAGTACTAATTCTGTCTCAGTTTATTAGACAAGAAGTGGCAAGACACGAACTTCATGAAGCAGAAGCATTTGGAAATCTAATCAACCTCTGTGCGCTTTCAAAATGTCTGTAGCAGTTCTGCGTCCATATCATAATGCCATCTTATGTATAGTACAGATTTATTGGAAGAGTTATTATTTTAGTTAAACACATTAAGATTTCATTGACTAATACTGCTTTTATATACATCAAATGCATATAATTAGCATTTTTAAAGCAATTTTTGGTATACCTTTGCAATGAATGGATCTATGGACTCTTTGAAAGAAGCTGGGTATTGTTTAAAATTTTCATGTAAATTTATGTCAGAGAAATCACTTAAACATATGATATAAGCGTGTATCCAAGCTTATGAGTGAAATATCTGAAGCAACTCATGCATAGTATCATTTTAATTCCCATTGCCTCCTTTCTTAGAAAAAGAAGTTGTGATTACTTGAGAAATCAGATTTTGGTTGAAAAAATAAATATTATTAATACTCTAGTGTTATTAACTGTCATATCAAGGGTTCTTACCTTTAAACTATGCTAGTGCTGAAGTTGTACTTATTCAAGAACCCACAACCAGTAAAGTAAGTTACTTTTGGAAAACAAGAAAGGGATTATACCAACATTATGTTCTACAGGATTGTGAAATATGTCATCTTAATTGGGGTGAGGTACCATTGGAGAAGTTGTAGGGCTAAATTCTAATCCTAGATACGTGGGCACAGACTGCTCAGAGACTGAGATTAGAGTGTAATCCTAAAACTGGATTGAGAACGATACATTCCCTAAAGAAAGGAAAATAACTATATTTACACTGTGTGTGTCATCCAGTAGAGTTCACGTTGCATGCCGCTACACCGAAATGGAGACATGGATGTTTCACCACTTTGGAGCTAGCTAATTGTTAAGACTGCAAGCAGCAAGTCAAAGTTCTTTTAAGCATGTTGGTTTGGGGAAGAGATCAAGGCCTAGTGCTGGTAAATTCAGTCCTTTGGGTACTAAGTTAAGCTGGCAATAGGAGTTCATCTTGTTGCCACTGAAATGTGTGGGAGCAGAGGTAAGGTGGTGTTCCTGCCTGCTACCGAGACACCATCAGCTTTATCGACTGAAACGGATGGCAGAGAGGCTGTGTGCTGAGCACACGTGCACAGCAAGAGCCCTGAGCAGGTGAGACAGGCAGATGGTGGAGGGAAAAGAAGCAGCCCTTCTGCTGTTTGACGTGGCATGGGAGTGGTACGGATACAGGATGGTGAGCAGCAGAGCGGGGAGTTCTGCTTAGCATCTCCCTGAGCTCCAGGCTGGGACCAAGAGACTGGGTCCTGCAGAAGCACGGTGCTAATGACTTGGAGTTGCATTTGTGGCAGCACCCAGAGGCTCCCACTGAGCAGAAGCTTAAGCGTGCACACAAAATGCTGTAACTATGCTTGCTAGAAACATAGGAAAATAACTAAGCAAGAGCTAATGAAAATAGTGGTGGTAGCAGAGCGGGTGTGTGCGTGCGTGTGTCTATGTGTAACATGGCACACTGACCCTCGTCTCCTGACAAACTGGTACGTGGCAATCTGTTTATAAGGGATGGGGCTCTGCATTACGTGGGTTATATGCAGAGAGAAAAGCATGATGAAATTTGTTTTCCCTACGGATTTATTTCATAATTGGCAACGACATTTGTCTTTTCATTGAAACATTATCTTGTTGTCTTTTATTCTTTTCGAAGTTGAAAGATTATAAAACATGGCATAAGTGAGATCAGTTAAAAACAAAGTATATTTTTCACTTTTTAAAGATCATTTTTACTTTTAAAGCATTAAGAAAGGTGTTTTTTTTGTTGTTTTGTTTTTTCCATTTTTTATTTCTAAATATTGGAAGTACAAGACTTGGAATGGAAAACTTTCTGATGATCAGAGAACAAGGCAGGTATTTTAAAATGAAATGCAATTGAATTATAGTGGGATTCTTGCCTTACTTTAACCTGAAATACCAGTGCAAATGACAACACTGCCAGTCCCAAAAGAAACCAGACAGAGGAAAGATGAAGATGTTTCAGGAAGGCTCTTTAAAACTATTTATATTTAACAACTCTTTGATTTCCACTGTCTAAGAGTTTGAATCTTGAAAACCTGTACCAAATCCTCAGCACCTTTCCCCTTGAGTTAGAATCACACCAGTATCCTTCAGACTTCCCAAAGTTCTTTGATAAAAATGTAGAAAACTGCATTTGGTGTGTCTTAGACCACTAAGATAAAACAAGATGGTACTTTTTTTTTTTTTTTTTTTTTCTATTACTAATCTTTTCAGGCTACTTTTCTTCATTATAAATCAAAAGATTAAAATAAAACTGATTTAAAAAAATATTTGCAGGTATATTTAGATATATGCAAGTCATATCTCAGATACTAAAACCATCATTATTTTCCACATTCATACAGAAAATTATAAGTTTTAATACGACCTTTTACCTTTTACAAGAGTAACATGAAATTGCAGATTAGCTCCCGTATACAGACTCAAAAGTCAGCATGCTCAACAGACTGAATGTTTTCTGTTCCACAGTTTGTAGGATCAGGCCACAATAAAATTACTTGAGTCAGGACTGTCTCTCTCGCTCTTTCCCTATCTTTGGAGCTTGGGGGAGAGGGGAAATTCACGTATTCTGTAACTGAGCAGCTTGAAATTTTATCTTAGAAGGCAATTTAATAGTGCCCAAGCCTTTCTCGGTCTATAGTTAATTCCACCCACATATTCCGATAATACCAAGATGTAAGGAACTCTTACAGCATAACGTTATTTTTACAGAATATATCACACTGCATATGCTGGTGTTCTACAAAGCTGTTATCACCGGGGTTTGTTACAGTGACTAGGCATAGGAGCAAAACTTTAATTAGGCAAATCTAACGTATGTATATCAGAAGAAAACAGCCAAAATCAATAGCCTTGATTAATTCCGATTGCACACTGATTTAGAAAATCCGCTGCTGTAGGAAATACCTGCAAAATATTGATTTTTATCTATAGCATTGAAAAAAAAATAAATTAGCACAAAGATTCAGCTCTACACATTAACAGACAGTTATCTTTTAAGAATATTTTGTGACAGAAGACAGTGAAACATTGGTTTGCGTATATTAAGTGACTCAATCTGTATCCAATTTGCTTGCAAAATACTGATTTTGCAATGAAAAGCCTTCCCAAATAAAACCTTTCATTTGTGTAATAAATCTTTAAAAGTTTCCAAAATGATCAAATTTATGCTTTAAAACAAATACAGAGTTTCCACCTGAACATGCAGGATTATTTACCCACGAGAATACACATAAAAATTGCTGAGAAACCTGTACATAGTTAATCACATACTTTAGTTTTTCTAAATCGCCCCTGCGTACTCCTAACTTTACTCTTTTCATTCCAGTGCTGCTTTTAAAGAAAAACACTGTGAAGAAGGCTCCTTCGGTCTCTGCAGTTTCTATCATGTCTTTCCTATAAAATATGAAAAATCATACATTTCTTGCTTAGCGGATGTAGCATAGCCACTTACATTTAAAAAATAGCACTATTTAGTTTTATTACATATACTTACGTCTATTGTGAAGGCCTTAATTTTGAGAAAAACGATGACACCATGAACCTCCGAGAGCGTGTGCCTTCACTAGAAGTCTTCCTTTCGAGCTGCCTCAGTAATGTGATTGGCAGCTTTTAAAACACATCAAGATTAACATGTCAAAAACTGCCTTAACTAACGCTGACTTTACTTTAAATACAAATTGAATTTATCTTGATTAGCCCTCATCCCTGCTTCTAAGCCCTACCCACTCTGACATCACAAGCCCTTCTCCAATAGCATCCTCTAACCAGGCTGTAAAAACATAATTACAAGAAGAGCACTGCAGTGATCTGATAAACCTATTTCACGTTTAACCTGCTAAGCTGTTGTTAGCTTTTAAGATGCTTGATGCATTCACTTAAAATCTTCCTGTTCCAAAAAGAAATAGGAGAGGTGGCTAAGAAGTGCCTAGCTCTGCTGCATCGTGTTACTTCTGTGCGCTGATTTTCGGAAACGGTGGACTTCTGGCAGTTGGCAAGAGTTCCCCCCAGAACTGCCTTATTCCAAGACTGTGCATCCGATTGGATTGGGGAGAGCTAGGAGATGGAAATCCCGTTAAGCATATTGTGAGGCTAACACAGGGATCAGATGGTTATACTGCTCAAGCTGGCAATTTACTCTTTAATTCTCACTGTCGGTGGGTTAACTCTCAGAATGAACGCCTGGTAAGTGGCAAATTTTAAAATGGCAGGGTGTGGTTGGTTTCTGCTAATATCCATGTCACCTGGTGGCACATCAGAGTTAATGTTTGTTAATCCCTTGTCCACACACTTAAAGTTCATCAAATGCTCGCTGCAACATCAAAAAATTGCCCCAAGTCCTCTCAAATGTTAACACAATGCCTAAGCCTAGAGAAAATTCGTTACGAAAATTGCTGCCGGAGATGCATTAACATTAACAAAGGGCTGTAATTCTGCTATAGTTCAGCATGACCTTACAGAAAATGAGCTACCTTTTTGTAACGTAATGCAAAACACATAGAAATCCTACATTGCATAGTATTAAAAAAAAGTTAGCAATGGCGACTAAATATGTTTGTTGTTGATGCTACTGCGGCTGTACTGTTGCTTTCTGAGCCTTCTTAATTAAGAAGAAAATCATACCCAGAATTGTTATTTTTCAAAAAATAAAAATAAAAAATCCAATGCTAGTGTTTTTAAAATAACCTGAGAATAATTTGCTTGTGACTTGAAATGTGATGAATCAAAACAGTCTTGAGTACAGCTCCTTTGCTGGGATGTTTCAAGATTGTCTGGGTGAGGATGAACCAAACGCTTTCTGAGGTATTGGGTTGCCCAAACAGATTAAGAGCAAAGTATTGCATCAGCATATATTTTTCATCAGATGTGTTAAGCCATGTTAATCACTTTTCAGGAAAAGTAGGAAAGTTTAATATTAGGAAAAAATACTTCCTATGGTAGAAGCAAAACCAATATAATAGGGATGCATATACATGTATATTTTTTTCTATTTTACCTAATGAGGGAAGTTTGGAGAGAGAACACTACTTCTCAGCCCCCCGGCATCCTGTCTTTGATTTTTGGCACAGGAGCAGGACTGCTGTATGCTGTAGTGAGGTGCGAAAACCACAATTCATAAAGATGCTTTATTGGCCCCTTTCCAGAGAAGATATAGATGTTCTTGGCTGGATTTCACAGGCATCAGGGTATATTTCTGAGTCATGCAGTGGTCTGTCTATCTCCGTGGTCCTGTTTTTGCTGGAAAAGTGGTAGAGCAGCAATGGAGCAGGAGAGAGGGGGACGTAGAAGATGAGTTCTGAGTAGAACAAAGCTATGTGGACTGTATCAACTTGGCCTAGGCCTCGGTCTGTCAATTAGTGTCACTGTTAGCTAAGATGATTTAGGGCAGCGTAGTCCACGTTATCCCCTTTGCACTGATGAATCTATCGGTAGGTGTTTCTGTAGCCTGACAGCTCCCATCCTGTCTCTGGTGGTTGCAGCCTGAGCTACTGGCACTAGATAAATTCTAATGCAAAAGCTGGAGCTGGAGTCACGCCTTCTTCTGTACACTCTTACCCAGATTTAGTGCCTGGGGTTACCTCTATGGCAAGCAGTGCTGAAGTCCCAAAACTGGGATTTGAGCCTTCCAGTATAGGATGCACCAAGACAGCATCGCTTCATCCTCAAGTGCCAGAAATGGTAAGCATACGCTATGACAGTAGTAGCTCTAATCTTACTGTTGTCACCAGATATTTTGTCAGGACCGATATAAGTCAGAACTTTATTTTCTCCCCTTCTTACAAAATCAATAATAAACATGTCTCAGCTGATGGGATGTATAGCTTTGGTCTTCAAAAACGGAAGGCAAATAATGATATCAGACAATTTTGTTACCAGTTCAAGGGCTGTTGTTTACCAAAATGCAATGATAGAATGGATTTGTATAAATAGAGAACCTGCTAAACTAGAGTCTAAGCAGGTTTTAATCCACAGTTTCCAAACACTGTCTGTCATAAGTGAGGAATCTGTGGAAGAGTGATAATCCTGATTTCTTCTCCTTATGTGTTCACTGAAGCAAGATGCATTTCAGTGGAGCCTAACTTCTGTGTAATGAAATGAGCTGGGCTGACACAGAACTTGCCAAATGGCATCTTTATCACTGATCGCCCTTTTCTAAAATGAAATCTGTGTTCAGAAACATGAAATTCTTTATCTAAACCTCACTTTTTTTCTATATTTCCCCCAAAAGTTTTAAACCAGAGTGTTCACAGCTGAGGCACCTGTATTTGTGGCAGCATAGGTAAGGAACAATGTGGTCTGATCAGGAAATCTGAGACAGCTAGGCTGGAAATCCCAAGTTTAATTTTGAACAAGAAGCTGTATCCTATAATTCTGGGATTAGAAACAATAACTGGACTCTACGGTGATGGTGTTGGCTTATAAACATGTGGGATCCTGCTTTTGGAAGAAACTAAAAAATAACCAGAGAAGGGAATGGGCAAAGCTGTGTGTTGGAGTGCCACGGTAATCATCTGACATCTGGGTGCACAGAATGTCCTTTAAGATATAACACTGCTTGGGAGTGGGTGAGTCTAAGGGACGAATGAGACATGGCAAACCAATAAGTTCCTTTGAAATCTAAATTGACCAAACACTGTTTGTTGAAAAAATATTTTATTATTATTATTATTTATCTATCTATCTATCTATTTATTTATTCTTTCATTTTGTGTCCCTGAATCAAAATGGTTGGAAATGTCTGGATTTGCAACCGTAGAAGACCTGATTTTTTGTTTGACTAACGTAGTCCTAAAGGGAACTGAAAAGCTTTGGTCACATTTTGCAAACTGACCAGATGCTGAAAGAACAAATCTGTTGGTAAAATTATATTACCAATTCCATGCACACACACCAGAGGTAATGGAAGATGCACTCTGCCATGCTTGTGTCATCTGTGGAACTTCACTCCTTTTGCTCTGGACATGTGTTTTTACATTGTTCTCGTATTTGGTTGTTTGGGGATTTTTTTCATTAGCCTATGTATGGATTTAGGGTATTTTTGGTTGTGGAAGGACAAATTGCAACTGCACAGGTATCACACTGAAAAAGAAAAGTGTTGAGTAAACCCTGTCTTTTGAATTCGTTTTTGAAATGATGGCTAGAAATACAGGGATTCAGGTGCCGTCATTTAGGATGACCATAAAATGCTTGACAACCAGCTCGTATATCAGCATAAATGTGCTCTCCAGTCTGAATATGTATTTCCAGGGAGTTTCACAGAATGCAATGGGGTTTCCCTGAACTATCCAGGCCCATTGTACCAGATGGTACCGTATGGAAGTAACACTGATCCTTTGACTCTGTTGATTTCTAATTAGGTTTCTAGTAATTAATATAGTTTGCAGGCCTTGCATGAACTCTGCAGATTACCCATTCATGTAAATGATTAACTGAAAGGGGATTACTCCTGGCATAAGTTCAACCAAAAAGAATTTTCCAGCCCTGAAAATCTTCTTTGACAGACTAGTAGGTAGTAACAGAGAATAAAATATTAACTTTGTATTTGTGTAATTCCATTTCAAAAAGGGTGAGTCGATAGAAGAGCGTTAAAAGCATAAGCATGGTGGATATGAAGATACATTTTCTGGGATACATCTTTCAGTCATGCTTTTTATGGGATCACAATTTCTATGAAATCAAAATGCATATTCAGTGTGAAATAGTAGTTGGAGAAATCTACTTATCATTGCTATTATTTTATAATTCATAAGGTAAATTCTGTCTTTATGGCTAATAATGTGTTTTAAAAGTTCAACCCCATGGAAATGCTCTCAGACACAAGGTCTGATTTTTGGGTGGTCCTGTGTGGAACCAGGGGTTGGACTCAGTGATCCCTGTGGGTCCTTTACAATTCAGGCTATTCTCTAATTCTGTGATTTTACAGTTTGTGTTCAGCAGCTTGGGCAAAAGGCTGAAATTCTCTTAACTATAGAACATCAGTGGCAACGAGGGACACGTCGCGGCTCTGCTCACGACCCGTTCACCCAGCACGTGCACTTGCAAGATGATCCTGCCGAGTGTGCAGCCCCTTTAGCTCGGGCAGAGTCCACCTTTGCATGTCAGCATCGTAGCTCCATAACTTTACTTTTTGTTATGTTTTAAAGTGTAAAAGTACAATGAAAACTCTAAATCTCCCTCACCTTTCCACCCGCAAAAAGCTTCCCTGAGTTTAGGGGGTCTATTTTAAGGTTATTAGAGGAATATGCATTTCTGAACCCATCGTTTTCTCTGGTTTAGCATATTCTCAGTGCCTTTTCCAACATCTCCTGTGATCAGCCTATGTCTATACATAAATACTGAGTGAGGCGATTGGCTTTGGTTTTCATAACCCAGTGAAATCTATTTTAAACAGCTGCCTCAGGACTGACTGTGGGCTGATACATTGGAAGGTCAAATATTTATTTTGTGGGAAACGATGAGAATACTTGGGCACTTTGGACCAAATTTAAGCCTCAGGCACGCACACCGATCTCAGTGCAGGGCAGTCTGGAATGGGTTTTCTCCGGGGAACTGTCAGCGTTACACAACGTTTCTGATGGTGTGAGACACAGAATCGCCTGGGTGTAGGCAGTCTGCATCCAGTTAGTGGGTGACACAGATACCGTGGGGCTGGTGACATACCGACAGCATCAGCTGAAAACTTCACAGCTATGGAGACGAGTTATAAGGGGTCGGAACTGAGAAAAGGTGGAGGATGGAGAAAGGGAAGAGACAGAGCAGGAGAGGGAGCTGTGGGGAGTACGGCGTGGTCTGCCAGGCTGGGAAAGGTGAGCCAGGTACTGGAGCAGGCCCAGCACCAGCTAACCTGGCACTGGCCGAGTGAGCAATGCCAGGAAGCATTTTTCCATCCAATTTCTTGGCCCATGCGATGCCTGCTTCACCAAGGCAGCCCACAGCAAATCAAGCCAAGCAGGAGCACAGCACGGAAGCTGCTGCAGGCAGTGACATTCGTGCAGAAGGTGGGAAGAGAGCAGCAGAGGTGCGTGCTAGGGGAAGGGAGGAAGAAATAGCATCGTAGTGACTCAGTCCCCTCCTACAGAGAGTGCTGGCTGCACTGGGAGGGAGCAAAACTGGGAAAGGAGCTGCCTTAGGGGGAAGTAAACAAGGGACACTGTGTTACTGCATGCTGCAGGACTCAACATTAACAATCCCTAGCAGATAAATACCCAAAGACATTACATTCTGTGTAAATATTGAGCCAAATGCCTCCCCGGTATAACCGCAGTGACTGTACTACAAGAAGCATTCTGTGTTATTGTAGCCAGGTGCTTGGGGGATTCATTTTCTTTAATGGATAAAAAGGGCCACTGAAAACAGAGTTGCTACCTTGCTTGAGCTTCATTGAAAGACACACAACTGAAGGGAGAGGAAATCCCCAAAATGATACTCAGTGATTAAGTACATAGAATATAGGATTTCAGTGTTTGCAAATCCTTTTTTTCAAATGAACTTGTGGCACTAATCCTCTAATGGCATTATTTCTTTGGAATATATGCCGGATTAAGGAGTCACAATGAGGCAAAGTACAAAAATCCACATTAATCTCTCACCAGTGGATGCTGTGTGGGATGCAACTTTAACTGTTTTGTTCCAAAATCGGTTCTGTCCCTATCTCTGCCCCAGGTCCACCCAGAGGGAGGTACAGATATAAACACATGTGACACTGAGCACTTGGCAGATGGTCACTCACCGTATCGCTGGATACAAAGGGGAAGGCGTTTATTATTTTTAAACTGCAAAAGCTGAGCCTGCCCGTGACGGAGGGCAGGCACCGTGGGGCAGGAGCAGGACAGCTCCCCAGCAGCACGCCGTGGAGGAGACAACACCCGATGTGGCACAGCCTGGGCTTGGTCTGCCAGCTAGCGGGGGCCAGGCTGGGGCTGCCATCACGGTACGTTGCATGTTCTGGGCACACCCTGCCTGTTGCAAAGGATTTAACACACTTAAGGACTTCCCTGGTCCCAGGGAGCGGAGCTTAGCAGATATTCCCCTGCCACCTTCCTGTCGAGCTGCAGTGGGCATCGAGAACCACAGGCACAGACAGGGGTTGCCTTGCATCCGTCTTATCCCTGGCCATTCCTTTGTCAAGCACAGCATGGAAAATGGAAAGGGGACAGCCAACACTACAACCGACTTGGAGATCCTTCCTGGTTGGGAGTAGAAGTGTGCCCCCTGTTCCTGCAGGGAAAGACTGCCCACCACACTGTTCTGTGCATCTTTTCCTACCGTAATCATTTCCCTGTGTAGTATGTCTCACAGGCAGGAGGATTTTCCTGCTGTGCACTTTAAGTTTCTCTCTTTAAATCTTATCCTGTTGGCTCCTGGCAGCAGCCATGCCTCGTTCAGCCGGGTCTGAATCATTCCTGCGTTGACACACTGAGTCAAGCTGTCCCCAGGCTGCTGTCTGCTCGGCTGCTTTCCCTGAACCATTGGGTTTATTGCCCAGCGTTATCACTCCCCACCAAAGCACTCCACTTTGCATATGTCTCTGGTGTGTACATAGCAGAGGAAGGCCCAAAGCTTTTAAGGAAGTGTGAGTGGTGTTGGAACAGGCGTAGACCCGGGAGAGCAGGAAATGGAGATTCTGCCCCGTAAGGGGAGATGAGAAGTATTTGGGTGGCTTAGGCTGTGTAAGTGAAGACACCATAGGTTAGAAAAAATCACTGAAGCCAAACAGATTCAGGAGAAGTGACCACAAGCACGTTTAAGCTAGAAAATGTAACGTTTACTGTCAGAGAACTCAGATTCTAGGGCAGATAGTATAGGTATAGGGCAGTATGTATATATGACGTGTTACATGATTGCCCCATAAAGCTGTGTCATGCTGCTGCCTACAAGCAGCCTGCACGGGACGGCACAGCAGGACCTCTCCCCTCCTGTCTCGCTGCCCTGCGGTGCCAGGAGCGAGCTGTGCGGGTGCCGTTCTCCTACAGAGCTGTGTAATGCCCGGTGGCAAGGCACGCAGGGCTTTGCTCAGCCTCCAGCAGCCCTTCTGAGAGGTATGGACAAAAGGGGTGGGAAAACAAAGAGCTTTTCTTCAGGTGCCCTGCAACCTGATCTGTGAGGTGGCTCGGCCCCTGCCAGCAGCAGCTGTCAGGCCAGGCAGTGGTTAGGGTGCAGCATCGAGGGCTGTGCTGCCGCTTCCTGGCTTCTCAGCCGTCGCTGGCCCGAGCTGGGACATGGTCTGGGCGTTCAGGTGGCTTCTCAGCTCTCTCCCCAGCAAGAAGAGGCCGTCTGATTTCTTCAGGAGACCGTGGAGGAGAACAGAGGCAGCAGGAAGGAGCCCGCAGAGCTGTCGTGCAGAACTGCTGCTGCCGGGCTGGTGAAGACAGAAACTCTTGAAAGAAAAGTATGTGGAAAGTCCTGTTAGGGAGAGGAGCGAGGTCTGGCTTGCATGTCGTGGCTCTCTTCTGCAAGCCCTGAGAGTGCTGCAAATGTGAAACAAATCCTCAAGCGTACCAATGGAAAAAACAGGTATGTGTTTGTGTCTGTTTAGAATAACACTGTTCTACAGCACAAAAAGCAGCAGGCATGAAAACCAGCACTGCTTTGCAGCCCAGGAATTGTGCCTGTACATCTCTGTGCTTTGCTTTGAACAATGTCTGTGCTTTATTTGAGAATACAGCTGCGGTAGGCTATTAAGAGCAAGCTTAACACAATGCATCAGGTTTTTGTAAGTGCTCTGCCCTTGAACACTTGTATCAAAGCAGATAACTTCCAGCGTGAGAAAAAACACATACGTGTATGCTGCTGCTGCCAGCGACGTTGTATTTAACAGTTATTAAAGTGATTGAGTTCGTGTGCTCTGGGGATGGCAGCGGATGGTGCGAGGAGTTCAGTGTGCAGGTCTGCACCAGGGGCTGTGAGCACAGGAATCTGCCCACGAGCCCTGACCCTCGTCCTTCCCCTGCAGTGCCTGGCACACAGCAGGACTCAGTACGTCTCCCTTCCACCCAGGCTTCACACAGCAAAATCAATGATTGCCTGCTTGGTTTGCATGAGTCACTGCCCGGTTAAAAGCATGTGTGTGCAGGTAAGTGCTAGAATTAGGCCTGGAGAAAGAGTGTTATATTAACATTTAGAGAAAAACAAAGCAGCTCAGAGTCAGCAGATGATGATATGGTTTGTGTAGCATAAATAGAAATAAGGAAATAATATATAAAAATTATTATAAAATTTAATTTACATGTCAATTAGTCACTGAAATTGAGGTAATTATAGCACTGAACTTTTTCAAACAAGTTGTCTGGAGGGGGGTCTTGTTTTTTTTTCCAGCATTGGCACACTCCCAGCACTCAGAGTTGCAATATCTGGTTGTTTTCTGCACTATCACTGCAGCTTTGCTCTAAGGTTAATGGGTTTTCATTTGCTTGTTCCACCCCTAGCTGGGAGAGCGTGACATTGTTTGGGCAAAGATGTCCTTGTGCTCCCTGCTGCACACCT
Organism: Aythya ferina; assembly: GCF_964211825.1. Taxonomy (NCBI): domain Eukaryota; kingdom Metazoa; phylum Chordata; class Aves; order Anseriformes; family Anatidae; genus Aythya; species Aythya ferina. The sequence continues at coordinate 23,670,159 of NC_140305.1, forward strand.
CCTCCTCTCACCTTCCTTTGGAAGGAGGGGAAATGAGTTCAGAGACTGGTCCACTAAATAGTGATAGTGATATTGGTGTGGAGGGGATGGTAGGAAATTCTCAGCGCCCCTGCTGCTATGAAAGAGGGTAAGGAAGAGTGAATGTTAATAAAGCTAATTCCTTCTCTGCTGATCCCCCCAAAGGAGACACTCAGGGCTGCCAGACCAAGAATGAAGAGGCCATCCCAAAGAGCTCCCCGTTTGACTTCGTTATAAAACAGTTCCAAGGGAAGAGATCCTCTTCTGGGAAAAGGAAAGAGCAGCCTTCAGCCATCAAAAAATTCTTCAGTGGCTTTGACTTTGGGAAATCTGAAGGCAAGGGTGGAGGGGAAACCGAAGAAACAGAAAAAAACAACTCCAGTGCTGAAGATCAGAGTGAGAAACAAGATCTCTCTTTAGATGGTAATGTTGGTACAGTAAAGAAATCCACGTGCATGTGTGTACATTTTAATTTCATAGAGAATCATGTGCTTTTCTTGCTAGCCCAGATGTTGTATTTGCTGCCTGTAATTTATTCTTTAGCCAGAATTTGCTTCTGATTGAAACATTATGAAGGATGTGCCGTCTAACTTAATAGGTGCCAAGCAAGGAGTGGGACCTGTGTTGCTGAGGAGGGATAAAGCTTTGGGGTGACCTCCCTCTTGATTTCCAATGTGGGAGGTCAGTGCTGGAGTCAGCTCATTAGCTGCAGAGCTTATTTGGTTTCAAAGCCAAGCTTTGAGCAGTAGCTTGGCTTGTTGTATTTAAGATTGGTCTCTGTCCACCCTGCTGCTAAAGCAATCTGAAGACAACAAGAGCAGATGTCTCCTACCCATGGCACTCGTGAGGGGGAGGGGAAGGCAACTGAGGTTCATTATGAGTCTCATTTTGTGCACACAAGAGTACTCTTTGCATCCATACCAGAGGAAACGAGGGTGTTTTTAAAAAGATGCTGGAAGGTGAGGTTTAAAATCCCATCCTTTGTCCTGAGAGTTGTAGGTAGGTTGGGGAAAACAAGGAGAGGGCAGCTATTGTGAGTGGGGTTACTGTTTTGTGTAGTTTGGGGCTGTTTGATTGTTTGTTTCTTTTCCAGCTACGGACATGAGATGAAATTGCCAGTTTTTTAAAGGATTTAGTAAAGAATGTAAATGCAATTTTCCTTTCTGTACAAACTGTGCGGGGGAAGAATGTAAGGAAAGCAGGAACTGCCTTAAGCAGACAATGTATGAAAATGAACACAAGCTGTTCCAAGGCAGAAGATCACTACGCAACTGCAGGGCCACTTGGTTCTCACTGTCCAAGTGCAGACTGTACTCCAGCAATATGGCATGCAGAGGTGGTTGTATGACGTGCATCCGGAATAGCTGCAGCCCTGAGTTTTGCAAGAATTTAATGTGCTTGAACTAACCAAACACCCACTGGCATAGGTAGCATGGAGATGAGCGAGGAAGACTCTTTTCTCATTGTGCACCATGAGCTTTGTACTGATCTGATCTACAGTGATCTTATCACTCAGGTTGTTGGTCCATATGGACCAAAAATAGAACCCATTTTACTGGCAGGTTCAATCCATTTTGTAAAGTCTTCACCTGGCAGCCACAGGTTTTACATGCTGGGTTAGTTGCAGGGTTAACCAGGACCCTATTTCTTTGTTACTCAGATGGACCTTCACATCCCGTTTCTGAAGCGGAGTCACCATCTGGTGAGCAGAGATTTAACCAGTTCATGCAGAAACTGGGAAAGAAACCCAACAGCAAGAACCTGGATCTAAACAATTGTGCATTAAGTGCAGCAGATGTAACAGAGCTGGGTAAATACGCATTTTACTCAACTAGGCACTTCATATATTTCTTTAATTCTTATTTGCCTGTTCAGTTGTTCGCTCTCCTCTTTTTCTTTCCCTTTCTTTTATATCAGGCTTGGCTTTATTTAACATTCCATCTGGTGGTTCCAACCTTCTGAGAAATGTTAATTAATGAGTTATATTAATTATGTAATATATATAAATATTAAAACCACGCAAGTCTGTGAAGCTGGAGAATGTCCTTATGCTCAAACTACTGATAAGAAAATACAGAATGTCATGATTTTATAGTGCTGTACTGGTTTTAGAAAGCATCTCTGTATTAAGATGTATTCACATGCAGGGTTTGCAGATAACATGCAAACAGAATGCATTTTTTCTTGTCTTTTTTTTTTTTTTTTTTTTTTCCCTTCAGCTTCTTTACTGCCATTTCTCCCAGAGCTGGAGGAGATCAGTCTGTCCTGGAATGGTTGCGTTGGAGGAGCTCTGAAAGCCCTCACTGTGCAGCTCCATCACGTGAACTTGTTACGAGTCCTTCGACTTAACAACTGCAGGCTGACGGCTGAGGATGTCACCTCCTTAGGTACAGGATGGAATTTGCATTTACTTCCAGACAGCTTGGGTGTAATGTAATCCACCTCGTCTCTTACCATGCCCTGCCTCTGCTGCTTCCACACTGGACAAAATAAACTCCTGCTGTGGAAGGTTAGAAAGAAGTTGGGTTTATGCATGACCTCATACATTGGAGTGGCTCTGCCAAGTTCATTGCTCAGATTGTGAAGCTGTATCATTAAGAAGGGAACAGAATTCAGTCCCATTTGGAGAAAAGCATGTTTTCCATCTGGATTAGTATTTTTTTGGCTACTTTTGTTATCTAATGGTAGACAGAAGAACTGAAACAAGCTGTCAGTCATAATAGGGTCAGCTTAGGACTTCGTGCTGCAGGACAGATGCAGCGCTCATCACAAAATATTTGATGGTCTTTTGGAGGAGGCTTAAAACCAGAAGTGCTGCCTCGGAGCTTTATGACTTGTTTTTGTGAGTCTGGGAGAAACTTATTCTTCTGCTTACTTCTTTGCTTGGAGTGCCTGCAGCCCTACTTTTGCAAAGCAGGAGATGTAAGGGTTTTAACAGCGGTGTTATGCACTCAGATCCTGATGCTGAGTCACTTACCTCTGGGCCTGGCGTTTACTGCTGGGGTGGGTCTGTGATACTTATCTGAAAGAAGGGCAAACTCAACCAACTAAGTTATTCTAGAAACCTGCTGTTTATTTTGCAAGTTCTGAAAACTGGTCTGAGTTTGAAGGCTGTTTTTTTTCCGTCATTCAAATCCATTTTTTTTTCAGGAAATATTTAGAAATAAAACAACATATATGGTAATAGCTCAAAAGTGGGTCATGCTATCTGTTGGGGAGGAAAAATCCGTCTTTGCAAAAGCTGGTGAAAATAATTGGTCTGTTTCTGATGAGGGCAAAAGCTGTGTTTCATTTTCTATTGGATTTTTTCAAACATTTCTTTCTTTTTCAGCCCCCTTTCTCATACTTTCTCTTCTCTTTGAGTTTTATTGGTTATATTTTCAACTAATTTATTCTGCCTTGTTCTTCCATGCTGTTTCCTTCCCCCTTGGCTCGGTCTCTGCTGAGACAGACACAAAACTGATCATAGGATTTGAATTTGCAGTCAAAATTTGATTCCCTTGAGATGTGGAATGACAACAGTCTGTTTGCATTGATCTGCCTGCGATTTTAAAAATAACACACATGTTTAGGCCAGTACTGCCTGTTTGACCTTGTCCATCCATCTGTGGAAATGCAGCCATCTGTGGAATCTGTGTATTCTGCTTGGAAATAAATGCCTCAGATATAACCATAATATCAACCTCTCCTATCTGATTGCTCTGAGCTGTGACTGTAAGAGGTGGTAGGAAGCCATTCCTGAAGTTATAGTCCATTATTTATCTTCTGGGTGGAAAATGTGTCTGGAATGCTACTTCCCACATCAAACAGAAACAGGCTGTGCTGCAGTGAGAAAGCCATTTCTCAGCTGTAGAGCATTGCTCAATATTCAAGACTGAGGAAACCACTTAAAATAAATGAAAGAAAAAAAAAATTAAGATGTATTTTTCTCTCAATCCTGGATGTTCACTTATAACAACAGAAATCATTATTTTTGTATCAAAAATCTTTTGTGAGGAATTAGTTATGAAAACACACAGACAAGAAAAATTCTTATTATTAAAACTCAATTCTCAGTTTTTAGGTTGATGACGAGACTTTAGATCAATGATTTATATGTGACACTTTGAAATTGCATTTGCATATGGTCTGATTTATTTAAATGGGGTTAGGAGAATGTACATCTGCCTCTCCCCGCTGCAAAGCAATTTAGGAAGTTGGATTTTGTAGTGGATATTAGTGTTGCAAAGAAGCACTTACACAGTTCCAGCTGGCTGGTGCCAAGTCTGGAAAAGGGTAATTTTTCTGAATAGAGTCAAAATTGGTGCTGTCTGTCTTGAAATCCTGGGAAAGTTAGTTTGGGTCAAAACAATGCTTAAATGCTTATCTTGATTCCTTATGAAGTGAGTTGGAAATTCCTGCCAGAACCAAACCTTTTAAATTTCAGAAATAGCTATGAGACGACTTGTTTCATCCCATCCAAAACGACCTGTGGATGCAGTACAGAGGATGCTGGAAGTTTGCCAAATAAAATAAGGAAAAACTATACAGGACAGTAAATTCAGGCTTGTTGCTTCCCTGTAGACTACTTTCTGGGTTGTGGCACAGCTCTGCAATGATAGGCAAACAGTCTGATGAGTATTTGGGAGCCTGGATAAATATCAGGTCTGCGTGTGCTGTGACAGTAACTTGTGGTCTATACTGCTCCTTGGGCAAGGTGAGAATTTATACAATGTTGTTGCAGTAGCATGGCATACACCAATTTTTCTATCAAACCATATAAAATATAATAATTTGAGAATTAAATGGCTAACTTTTCCCTTTTATGTATTCAAAGCCTGTATTTTTTCCTTGCATTGAAATTGATCTTTAGAATGAATCATCTTGGACTTCTGTTACAGGAGAGGCATTTGAAATTGTTCCTCAACTTGAAGAACTGGATTTATCATGGAACAGCAATATAGGTGGAAAACTATCACTCCTGACAAAAAAACTCCCAAAAGGATGCAAGATAAAACTTCTGAAAATGACAGATTGTAACCTGACAGCAAAGGATGGAGAATCCCTTGGTAAGTGTATCCACATAGCTAGACTGAACAACTGGCTTCACAAAAATGTAACTCATTTGACTTAGATGATGGCTGTATTCAGGTCAGTATTAGTTGAGAGCTATTTATTTCATGCTTCACATTATACCACTATTTACCACACAGTATTGATATTTAATGCACTTCCTTCCAAAGAGGAGTGTTTTTCTTCCTAATCACGTGAGGGAGAATTAAGTGGAAGAATAACTGGGTCTAAACCACAGTCTGGCTGGCCCAGTGGTCCACGATTGCTACATCCTTTGAGACCCTGAGCAAGTCTTGTACACCAGCACTTCCAACGCTGATTACTTGAAGTTAAACAGCTGAATATGTAGTTAGCCGTGGGATGGAAAGGAAGGACTGAGGGGTAGGAGTTTAGGCTGAGCTGGCATTCAGTTGCCATTCCTCCCCTCTTTCCTTTTACCATAGCTTAATCCTGTGTGGTCTTTTGATCTGATTCTGTATTTTAAAAGCTTTTCTCCCTAAAAAGAATTCCCTGTGCTCTGTTCTGATCTCCAGTGCAGGAAATGTCTCATATGAAGCATGTAATTCTATATCTTTTCATTATAAATTTTTCATTCCCTTTGTATTCTTGTTTTTTATTCCCCTGTATTTTTTCTTACCATCTTGTATTTTTTCATGATTTTTTCATATAGATTTTTCAGAGATTTTCTTGATTCCTATCCAATTCCTGTTTTGATGTATTTTTTGGTAGAACAGAAACTGAATAAGTCTAAACCACACATACAGGCAAACCCAGCCTGCCTCTTCCTGTTTGTCAGGGTGTTATTTTTTTCTAGTATTCATCTGTATATTCCAGAAAATTACCAATTCTGTTTTTGTTTTTGTTTTCCAGCTGAAATGCTAACTGTGATCCCAAACCTTGAAGTATTAGATCTCTCTATCAACAAACACATTGGCTGCAGCATGAAGGTCATTGCTCAGGATCTGAAAAATGTGCCAGGCCTCAGAGAGTTAAACTTGCACATGTGTGGATTAAAGCACGACAGCCTCCAGGGCTTAGGTTAGACTTTACATTCAGAAAGACTTTCATTCTGAATAAACTGTACATCTGAAACCCATTTAAGAAAGGCAACGAGGTGGGGTTTTGCCGAAGGTTTGGCAGTATTAATGGGCAATGGTTATTTGCTGTTTGAGGATTGATAAAAGACTTTCAGCAGGAGTTAGCATTTATCTTCCCTGAGCTGAACATTGCAAAAGTCAGTGGGGAGAGTCACCTTCCATGCCATTTATCTGAGACACATCTTAGGGTGGATTAATGGCCCTCTGGACGTGCGTCCTCTATCTCCAGACAGAACATAGGCAAGGGCACAGACTGGCTAGCTAACTTTTAAAGACCTAATCCTGCTCTCAGAGGGGAATCCAAATTTACCATTTTCACTTAATGAGTGTCCAGTGAAGCCGTATGAAATGGGCTTATTATCTGTGGCTCTCCCTAGTGGAAGTCTTGTCCATAAGACAAAACAACTGGCACCAATTTGCACTTCCAGTCATCATTTCAGCAACATGTTGACTGGATGGATCTGGGGGATGAATTACCTCACCTTCACCTGCTCTTTTAGAGAAGGATGGAGTTGCATGGATGGGGAAGCTTTGCGGTATTACTGTGTGTCTGCTGTGTTTATACATTGAAGCTTAGTGTAAGAGCTTTGACTTCAATAGCTTGTGCAAACTTTGACATTAAAGTAAATAAATGCTAAAGCTGTGACCTGTGCTATTGCAGCAGCCAGTGACCAGCACGCTGCCTTTTCCATTTCAGATGCTGCCTTACAGCACCTTGCAGAGCTAAGAAAATTAGACATATCATGTAACAAAGAGATTGGTGGTAGCTTCAAAGACGCAGCAGCTCATTTGGCCAACTTGAAAAATCTTGAAGTCCTTGATCTCCACCAGTGCTGTGTAACAGAAGAAGATGTGACTGTTTTGTGTAAGGACATTTTAAGGAAATTCTTTACAAATGTATGGTTGTGACTTCTGAAAATATCTCAAAGGCATAAGAGATTCTGCCCAACCTAGTCTAACAGATCTCAGTACAGTTTTTGTTAGGCAGTTCTGGAAGTGCTTTATTTTTAAGTTATTGTACACTCACAAAAACCAATAGAGAATAATCACATTAATATAGTTTCAGTTAGCAGTGATGATATATTTTGGAAATAACCCCCATCTCATTTAATGTTAAATTCCCTACTTTTCCATCTAGGAATTTCAACCAGGGAAATTTCAACAGGAAGCTGTGTCCTGACAACCTTCCATACACTGTGTAATACCTAATTTCTTAAACATTCCTACTGAAAATGTCAAGGCTGTTCGTGGAGTAAAACATTACTCATCAAGTGTCAAAACTTGGCCTTCACTTTTGGATTGATTTATAAAGAAAAGTAATGATGTCAGTCAAATTTATAACTACATATTTGTCCTAGATCAGTGACTGTCTAACAAATATTTCATGTTTTCAAAGCCCAGGTGATACCTTTACTCTCCAGTCTTCAAGAGCTGAATTTATCCTCGAATAAAAATGTAGGTGTCTCATCTGCTCCTCTTCTTGGCAGACTCAGATTTTTACCAAATTTGAAATCTGTGGCCATCAGCAATTGTGGTTTAGGTGAAGAGTCCTTTTCATCACTAGGTAAGAATGTTTTTTAAAGTGTGTCTATCCTCAGTGTCTTGTTGTGGGATAAAGATCTTAATTCTGTTGGCTGAACTCCAGAGATAATGGTTACGTTATACTATATGTCCTGAGTAGAAAAGTAATTGTCTCTGCTCTGGTTGCCTTGTGATGAGACCAGTGCTTTGTGGGACTTGGTTGCAAGGGAAGATCATTGTATGTCTTCCCCTGTTACACCTGCCTGGATGAAGTCCTTTGAGTCCTTTGTCTGATAGTGAGCTTTCATATACTGCCTAACATCGGAAGAGGAGGAGGCAGAACAAGGTTTTATATTATGCTGGAATTACAGTTTGGTTGTAAGACTGCAATTATTACATTTATAACAGAAGGATCTGTTAGTTACTGTGCATTGTACAGTTCTGGTATATTTTGTGCTGTTTATTGGTGGCATTGAAACCCATCGTAAAACTCAACTTCCTTCAGCAAAAGCAGCATCAAGCTGAACTGTTGTGAGATCCCCACAGGAAGAGCACAATATTTATATCATTACAATTATGTAAGGATGACATCATGGAAATCAGTGCTGTCAAAAGATACAGTGCATTTTGCCTTCCAAGGTGAATTACAGTAAAAAAAATTGCTGGTTTTAAATGGATTTAAAATGTTGTAAAAATGAGCAGTTCTACTAAATAGACTTCAGTGGGACAAGATTGTAAATGTAAAGAGAAAGGCAAGAAAACTCTTCGGAGTCCTTAAAGACCCTGGTTACATGGTTTAATGAGCATAGGAGGTATGTTTGGGGGATTTTTTTTTGAGGGGCGAGGGGGTTGGTCTGACTTTTATTAAGACAAAATAAATCATTCTAAGCACAAGTAGGCAGCCTGTTAGGAGCTTATTTGCAGGTGAACTGCCGGTGAGGTGTCTGTTGAGGCCATGTTGTTTTCTCTTAGTAAGCAGAAGTTGCTGGTCTTAATCTTTTCAGCTGAGGCTGCCCTTCACCTTCCTGAACTGGAGATATTAGACCTTTCTTGGAATAAGTGCGTTGGTGGCAACCTAAAGCTGCTTTTGGGAGCACTAAAGCTTGCAAGAGAGATTCAAGTGTTAAGACTGAGCAGCTGTAACTTGGTGGCAGAAGATTTGGCACTTCTAAGTACGTATGACATGGTATTTACTAGCAGTCAAGGAGCCAGTGCATGTAGACCACAATTCAGAAGGGACTTGTTCCATGTGCTGAGCACGTTTTTGCATAAATCAAACGAAAAGATGGAAAATACAGCAGTATTTTTCCCGGAAAGGGTTTTCATTTTGCTGAAAGCTGTGTGCCCTGTTACATGCACAGTGCAAAACCTGAAAATGATAAAAATACAAGGAATCACCCTCACAGTTTTATGTATTAATACAAAACTGCAGCACTTGGAAAAAATGTAGGGTTTGAGTCTGTTTTTTATATCAGATGTTTAAAGCTGCCACTGAGGAGTTTTATTTTGCTCAATTGCTCTTTTTGGGTTAGTAATTTATGAGAAATGTACATGCTGACAGCTAGTAAAGCAGGCACTACCAGCTCTCAGTCCATTAGGTATGTTTCTAGAGTCAAACTGTTGTGGGAGAATTAAAATAGAAATATTTAACCTACTTCTCAGCAGCTGCTAAGAAACTCTGGAAAATGGGAACCCAATGAAGGAATAAATTTCAGGATCCTTTTAAAGAAACCTATATATTTTAAAGCCATCCCTGTGATTCTGTGCGCTCATGGGTTCTGAATGTCTGAAATTGGCAATAGCTGCACAATAAGTGTTAAGGCCCTGTAAACTGAAGGCTGGTGGAATAAAGCCTGAACATTTTGACTTCACAAACATCAGCCTTGACGGGTGGCTCTTTTGCTAATTATACATTAATGATCCCAGCTCCCTTTAGGGTATATTAGGTCCATTACCCTCCCGTAGTGAGAGGTGGATGTTGTAATCGTGCATCCTTACAGAGTTTTGCTTTTCTCTTTCTAAATCTCCCTGTACAGCCTGCCTACCTATTTTAATTAGCACTTCATATAACCTCCAACTGACTCAAAGGTGTTCAGGTAGCCATACAATTTTAACCTGACACTTTTGTTCCCTTTGAATTGTCTGTGTTTTTAATATTGTACACACCTTCAGCTGTGATAAAACAGTCTTTCTGAGAACGACAGCAAGTGATTGGCACATTGTATGTTGCCGAGGAGTTGATCCTTGCTGTTCGACTGCAGAAAGGCTCTAAATAATGTGGTATTAAAACACTCCTCTTCTTACTTATAAGCTTTTAAAGCAATTGCTGGGATGTATTGATTGTGTTTCTGTGTGTCATTTCTTGCAGCGTTGCTGACGCAGGATGGCCATCTAGTCAGACTACGGAAGCTGGATCTGAGTTATAACAACAGCATCTCTGACGAAGGGTGGATGGTTTTCTGTCGCGGCTTAGCAGCATTCAAAGAACTCTCAGAGCTGGATGTCAGCCTTCGCCCCTCGTCCTGCCGTGACTGTGGGACGTGGTTCAGTGAGCTGCTAGCAGCACTGACAAAGCTGCCTGCATTGGCAGAGCTGGGGATGCAAAGATGGGTCCTTTCAGAGTCACAGCGGCAACAACTGGAAAGCTTTAACCAAGACAACAAGAGAAACATTCGTTTTGACTGCTGATGGAGGTTGGAGGTTTCTGGAAAGCCTCTCACAAGCAGCATATGAACCAAGTATTGTGTGTCTTTGACTTAGAAAACTGCCCAGTTTTGAGTAATCTCTTCTCATGAGAGCTCTTGAAATAGTTCCAAAATTATATAAAACAGTTATTTAACCTTCTGCAGACACAGATCCTTCCATTTATTAACATATTCTTTCAGATTCTCTGAGCCATGCTTATGCTGCTATGGTGACACTACTATATATGCCTAATCTTCTTGTGAATACTACAATGACTGATGGCAAAAGAGCAATGAGGATTTCAGATAGACACACTGCAGGCTTGCCAGTGGAAGGAAGTGGTTGGGGTATGCACTGATGCAGACGGATGGGCAGTGTGATTATGGCCTCATGCCTATAATGAAAATGCCTCTAATGTAAAGATACTTGAAACCTCTGTGTTTTAAAATTTGGTTTCTTCTTCCCCAAAATGTCTGCCCCTTTGGGAACGCTTTAAAGCTACATAATTGTTGGGATGCTTTCCAAATCTCACAGCTCAGGATTATATATCAGTCCAGTAAGAAGAAAGCAGAAGGAGCTGTTCTGCCTCTGCTCTGGCCCTTGATACCATCTGATAGTGTAGATGAGTTCTGCATACAGAATCAGCATGAAATCAAGGTAAGAAACGGTTGATTGGTGTCTTTGCAAGCCTTGGGCAAAGAAAATGCTGCAGAAGGTTAGATCAGATATGTTCTGCTATTTTAGTAAGGATTTGGAATACAGAGTAATTCATAAGCATTCTGGGTTAGGCTATGAAGAAATTTCAGGATACTTCAGATGCTCCTTCACATCCTGAGGTGTTCCATCTTTAACTGGGTTGAGCTCCCTGCACTGAACATTTTATGACATGCAGCACAAGGTCAGACCTCAAGATTGAGGATTCTGATCCCACATTTATCAAAGCCAGTAGGAGTTCTTGGAGTGCCTTCATGCTCTCTGCATTCACGATTAATCCATTAGCCTTTGAAACACATTGTGACATAAAATGTGTTCTTTCTCTTACCCTAAACATGGAGGAAACCAAGCCAGGGAAGCAAAGGCTATTATTAAAAGCCACAGGGCAGCTTCTAAGTAGGAGCAGAGCATCCTCCTTTACACCCAAACCTGTTAGAAAAATCACCAGCTTGGATCCATACAAGTGGCTTCTCTTTTTACGTTTGATAATTTCTTATTTGGCATTTATTGGATTTGCTTACACAGAACCAAATTCTGGCATACTGACTTGTGTCATGGAGCCTGTTAACTCACGCATGAGCTCAAAGTCTGCAGTGGGATTATTCATTGGTAAGGTATTTTAGGAAGTAAAGATATTGGATCTGCCCACTGAATGAGGAGTCTTAGAGAAATCCTGAGGCAGCTTGAGGGATAAAGTACTGCTCAATTAGCCCTGAGTATGTCTACATGCTGCAGCAGTCTCCTGGAGGAGAGGCACAACAGGACTGTTCACTGGCACTTTCCTAACTTGCAAGGACCCTTCAGCAATTCCTCCCATGCAGAGGCAGGTCAATATTCAGCTTTCTGCCTGGGCGACCCTTCCAACACCAACTTCTGCCTGGTCAGGGCTATAGCAGCAGCTAACCATGTTATGCTGATAGCCCTTCGTTGTTTAATCCATGATTTCACACGAGGGTCTCCCTGGACTTCCTGATTGCAGTTTCAGTTTCACTGAGAAGTGCACTTGGCTCCCCCAGCTCTGAGGACCGTGAGATGAACCGGAGTGCTGTGGTCAGAGGTAGTAGGGAATTGCTGCAAAATAGGATCAGCTGCAGGTATGTTCAACCTCGGAAATGAAGCAAAAAGCCCCTATTCTATACAGGGCTAATGAGGGAGTCTTTCAGTCACTCAGGCCAGGAGAATTATTTTCATGTGGAAATGCTATCACCTCTGTTTAACACCAGCATACCCAAACTCTTAATCACTTGTCTTCCTGTGACTTTCCCTGTCAAAACTGCCTTTGGTCCAACTGGGAAAATTTGGGAATCTCTGTGAATCTCTCCTCTCTCACTTGAACCTCTCCATCTAATTCAGGCTGAGGTGGGCCTCACTGCTGGGCTATACTTGAGTTCCTCATTCACAGCTCCAGGGCACAGTGCAGACTCACTGTTAGTAACCTCTCCACTTGCTTTTTTGGATCCCCTTCTCTGCCCTTCACTCTTTCACGATTCTGTCGTGCCTATTCTACCACTAAAAAGCTTTTATTAAATCCCTTCTATTATCCTGTCTATCTGCCAGTCTTCCTGGAAATCTCTCTTCCAGTGTTTTCCTCCTCAGCAGTCTCTGAATCACGCTTTTCTCTGTGCCTCTTCACCTTCACTTAAGGTGAAAAAATTTCCTAAGACACCTGCAGACAGTCAAAACAGCATCAGTTACCTAGTAGGATGGAAAACCAAACCTGAGCAATCCCACTATTCTGCACTTAAAAGTCCCCGGTTCTCTCCTGCCAGCAAGCATATTACTGAGATTTCAGTATCAACAGGTTCAAGAGCCAAACAGCAATGAGATCCATACCCTGGATGCAGATGTAGCCACGGCACTCAGAAGAGCAGGACCTGGAGCAGAGCTCTAGGAAGAGCTGAGTCTCAGTGACCCTGCCTTCACCACCTCCTTCAGGGTGCCACCAACTTCTCTTTCTCTGAGGCAACGCAGGCACAGGGAGGGAGAGCAGGACTGAAGGTCTGACCTGCCAATGAAAATAAGTAGGGTTCTGCTCCCACCCGCTCCTGCAGTTTGGGTCTGCACCGTGGCTGCTCCTAGCTCAGCTCTGCGCTGAATGGATGTTGCAGACGGAACTCTGTAGGGGTGCGAAGAGTGACTGACTGAGCAACGAGTAAAAACTAGACATAGTGGATGTCTGACAGGTCACTGGTAGTCCCAGCAAGTGCTGTGGAGAGGTGTGTTTGCATATAAATTCGGCATGCAAGAATCACTGCAGAATATGGCATTCTGCAAGCTCACTGTTTTCACATAAACACGTTGTACACAGGCATTTTGCAAACTGTCACCAAGCTATCTCAGGGATGAGCTATAAAGCTCAGGATTTGACAGCTTGCAGTCATTCAAGGTACTATAACTACAGCGTGTCAAAATGTTAGGGAACATTATTGCAAAAGTGTAGAAATGCTTTTAAAACAGCTCTTTATCCTCTTGCAAGGTACTGCAGACTGTGGTGGAAGTGTGTGTGTTCTGGCTGCTTGGAATCCTGCTCCATATTTCCAAACAAGATTTTGATAATTTATGAATGCAAAAGTCATCAAATAGCTGCTAGTATGCAGGGCTACAAGTATTGTTTCATTCTAGGTAGGACGTACCTCACTGACTGGAAAATAGGTTTCTCAGTATTGGATGTAAAATCCTTTGGAATTTAGAACAATGAACACTTCATTGCACCAGATTCCTGCAGATTAGATTAATTTCCAGTTAATCATCTGCCCCTATGCTTTGAGATAATGTATTCAAAATGAGAAATCTCAGAATATTTCAGCAGATTTGATATCTCCAGATTCAGCTGGAGCAAATGATGACAAAAGAACTAAAACAAGCCTCAGAAAACAAAACAAAACAAAAGTTTTCATTGTAACACTCACTGCTTGAAATGCTTTAATACTACTGCTTGTCTCCTACTCACTTATCTCTGCTCACGTTTGCTCTTCTTGTAAATGAGAAGTTCTGTTCCAGTTACTGCACAAAGATCATTTTTTGGTGTTTGCCTTTTTCCCAGGTTTCTGTTTTCCCTTCTCTTTTCCTTTCTTTTCCTTTTTTGTGTCTGCTAGACTCTTCAGTATCAACAGAGATCCAATCCCCTTCTTGGTCATCAACCCTTGCCACAGATTTTTGATCTCAAAAAGAGAGAACAGTCTGGTTACCTTGCGGAAAAGGGTAAAAGCAAACAGTTGTGTGGAGCAGTATTACTGCTGGTTATTCTTAATACAAAAAGCTTGACACACCGTGGTCTCCAAAGCAACTCTTATTCTGCATTCAACCACATTGTTTGCAGCTTGACTGACAGCCACCTGACTTCTTTTATGGTGTTACTTTTTCAAGAGGAATTCCTTACCAAGGAGGACACTAACACTGCAGTCCTCCAGACCCTCTGAGTGGGAAATGACTATGTCTACACATTTTTAAGTACCATCACTTAGTTCAGAAGAGAAGTTTGGGAGAAACACATTAATTCATGAAGAAATAGCAGACACTACAGAAGGAGAGGAAGAATTTTAGTTTCAGAAGAATCAAAGGCTGAGTGTTTGCCCTTCCTTCCTTCTTGCCTCATACTTTTTTCTGAGCTAATTCATTCCATGGCCCATTGGGTGATACAAACTGCTCTTCCTTTGGGGGGAAAAAAGAAAGAAATGAACAAAAATAACCCTCACACAAAAAAATGTTTTGTTCAATGTGTCAGCAACTGTAACTTCAACTTTCTACAGTCAAAACACAGTCAACAAGAGTGGCAGTTAGATTTGTCTCTAAACAGTGTCTTGACTTAGAGGATCTGACTCGTTTTTAGGGGCAGTAACCATTCCCCTGTCACTGCCCAAGCTCCATTTCAAGTTGCAAGGGCTGTACTGCTGATTGTGACCTGGTGGGGCAGTGACAACCTTCTGCTACGTTTCTGCCAGCTGCCCGGTGCTCTCTTTCCTGGTGGTTCCCCATGCTTTACCTTAACATGACCAGTTTTAGAAGTATGGCTCCACAGTAGCTGATGCAAACAATGTTTTAAAGTGTTTTTGATGTTGTGCAGGTGCTCTGTAGGTTGTTCTACAAAGTATCTGATTACTAAACCTGCTGCTGTGTGTGTGCATTTGTGGTTGCTTTCTTAACAGAGGTACCTTCAGGGCCATGGCTTTTTTATGCTTTTTTTCCTGTAAGTACTCCAAGATAGCAGATGTCCCCTGACAGCACACTTCGATCGGAGGGTCTCTCATAGGGTTCCCGTTCACAAGGACCACCTCCAGCTGCTGCAGGCTGGCCAAATCCTCGGGCAGCTGGGACAGCTGATTGTCCTGAAGGAGCAGTTTCTGCAAACCTGAATGCACAAAAGCAGAGAGCTGCAACACAAAGAACAGGAATGACGTGGAAGGCAGTGCTGTTCCCTGTGAACAGCATATTGGTGAGGCCCGAACAATTCAGTCTGTGTAGGGGAAGAGTTTGCGTATTGAAAATTCAAAGTGCCTCTCCAAGAGTGGAAGGATGGGACTGGGGCTCTCCTAGCAATGCACGAACTTGGCTAGGTGAAGACTTTCACCTGTCAGGCTGGTGGCCAAATCCAGCTTTCAGAAGTCCTGCTAAGTGGTGCACCGGCAGTGTTAGTGAACTGGGGAAGATGGGAAGACTGGGCTGGGGAGTGACCCCAGAAAGTAGGTTCCTCACCACTGCCCTGGGGTCACTGGTGCTGACCCATCAGGTCTTCTCCCATCAGAGGTCTGCTTGGAGCTTGGAGACACCCCGTCTCTGTGCTCCTGGGGTTGGGGAGGGTCACCAGGAAGGACCTCCTGCCCACTTGGCTTGGGCACAGCACTTCCCTCACCCTCCCACCTCTTAGCCTCTGTCTGGTTTGGCCCTTTACTGGACGAGCACTGCACAATGCACTGCGTTCCTCCTCTCCCTCCTAACCCCGGGATGCTTACTGGTATCTGTGTCCTTAGGGCCACAAACACAAAGACTATTTTTCACCTTGTATCTGGCATACAGACTCTGGGAGCTCCTTAAGGAGGTTGTTGTGACAGTCAAGTATTTTCAAGTGGGTCAATGAGCCGACCTCTGGGGGCAGGTATTCCAGATAGTTATTCTCCATATACAGTTCTTTCAGATTCTGGAAAATACGTGCATATAACTTTTCAGAACTGAAGGATTTTTCCTTAACTTGCTTTATAATTAATATGCAGAGAACATCAATAAGTGCAGAAGTGAGGTTTAAAAGCTTAGACACTATTGGGATAACTAGCACTAGAGAGTGCATGAGTTTTAAACACTGAGTATTAATATTCCTATTTTAAGAGCCCTGGTCTGATGCTGTACCATGTACCTAAAGAGATTAGGAGAACTTTCAGTCCTGCATTTGGGAGCAGCTGAAGTCCTCAAAAGTGCCAGGCCACAGCAGCGAAAGATCTTCCCCCTTCTGTTGCTCCTACCTGCAATTTGATGATGTCTCCTGGCAGACTTGTGAATTTAATTCCTTTATTTTGTCCCAGGTATAACCTCTCTAATGATTCCAGGAGAAAGATTTCCATTGGAAAGGTACTGAACTGGTTTTCAGACAGGCTAAGGCATTTTAAATTTGTCAATTCTTGTATTTCCACTGGTATCTAGACAGTTGTCAAAAAAAAAAAAAAAAAAAAAAAAGGATACATGGATACATTAAGTCACTTATGCAGTAGTCTTAGGGATTTTATTTTTAGGGGAAAATTTCTAGGAAAAAGTTGTGGGGCTGCACTACTGTTGATTATTTCCTCTGCTGTAGAGATTTCTTATGGGGTTGATTTTCTTCTTAGCAGAAATATTTGTCTGCTTCTTCACCTCCTTTTGTATGCTCAGCGCAGGGGAGAGTCATTAAATGGATCAACTCTGAAAGTGATTCTTTTGCATGAATTACTACATCTGTAAATGTAACCCTTAAGAAGAAAATTGCACTGATGGAAATCTCCTTGGAAAAAGGAGTTGCATTTACTTAAAAAAGGGAGGTGTATTCTCAGACCTAAAAACGAGCATGTCACACTTATAATAGCACAATTTAGGGTATGTAACTGTTCTTTATCAAACGAACAGCAAAAGTTAAGGATGTTAAAGGCATTAACAATATCACATCCATCTTAAAGTTGCCCTCTGCTCTGGTTCAGTTTGTGATGCTTTGGTTCTACACAAGTGCAGATCTTTATTTTCCCATATGCACAGAAAAAAAGATGCAAAACCCTGAAGCAGTCCCTTCCCTCCAGTCACTATTTCGTCTTTACTATTCCACACAAAGGTCAGTGCTTCTACGTTCTTGCTTCTCTTTCCCTGTCTGAATACTCGGATGTCAGAAATAATGAGTTCCCTACGCTCAGGTGTGTGCCAGGTGGAACACATCTCACTTTAGTACAGAAAGGTGGGACTCAGCTGAAACAAAGAACTTAGACTTTGCAAAATGGGGAGGGTTTCAATAAAATAAAAACAGAAACAAAGAAACAAATACCTCCTGTATTTGATTGTCATCCAGAGCCAATACTTCCAGGCTTTTCATAGTGCATATTCCTTTAGGAATTTCATCAAAGCAATTTTCACTCAGATCTAGTACCCTGACACTGGTTAATCTGGTGAAGGAGATGGGTACTTTGTGCAGTCCAGTGTTCCTCAGATAAACACGGGAAAGTGATGTCCAGAAGCGTGTCTGGTATGGGAACTTCTTCAGGCTGTTACCAGACAATTTGAGATCTATCATTTCTGTGAGCTTCTTCAAACCTCGGGGAAGCTTGCGCAGGAGATTGCAAGACAGATCCAGCACAGCCAACTTCTGGCAGTGTTGCAGTGTAGGAGGAATGGAGGATAACTTATTAAAAGCTAAAAATAGCTTAACTAAGTTTGTCAACAAACCTACCTCTCGTGGGATGAGACGGATTAGATTTTCTTCCAGATCTATTATTTCTAAGTTAGCAATCTGACAAACCTCAACAGGGAAAATTTTGAATCTATTTTTTTTGAGGTAAATTTCCTTGAGTTTTGTCAGGTTCGCTATTTCTTTAGGCAGACTCTGTAGTTTGTTATCAGAAAGGCCAAGCAGTTCAACATGGTGGAGGTAGTTGCAGATCTGCACTGGGATTTCCCGCAAGTTTGTTTTGTAGAGCCTGAGCTTACGAAGGGACTGCAAGTTGCTGATAACCAGCAGTGAACTGTAAGAGAGGGGATTGTTACTTAAATCTAAGCTCAGAAGATGTTTCAGCTCCCCCAGTTCTTCGCATATGTCCTGTATGTGATTCTGATTCAAGTAGAGAACCTTCATGTTCCTCAGGCGATTTATGGCTTTGGGGATGCTCACAATTAGGTTCTTTTCTACGTGCAGCTCCTCCAGACACTCTAGACTGAAGACCTCTGATGAAATGGTTTGCAGTTGCTTATTGGACAAATCAATAAAAAATATCCTGTCTGTGATGTATGGGGGAAAAAGAGCTTTGTTCTCCGGAGCTTTGTTCTCCAGAGCTTCGTTCTCTGGAGCTTCGTTGTCCGGAGCTTCATTCTCTGTTATTTCTTGTGCAGTCTGAACAAGGTCATCCTCAGAGCAGACAGGTTCATCTTTAGGGTAATGAATGTCCCTTGTGCTGGCATCCACGCTCTCCTGAGACTCAACCATCTGTGCTCCTTATTTTTAATTTCAGAAGAGAAAAAAAAAAAAAAAAAAATCAGCAGTACTCAAACACCTTCTTGCACTAAATAAAGACTGGAAGAATTTAGCATTTAGGGACAGGTTCTGATCATGGCTGTACCACTCAAAAAAAAAACCTGCTTACATTCCTTGACATGGAGGGGATGTGTGTACAGCAGGACTGTGACTTGGAACCCAGCGTCCTGACGTGCCCCAACAGGGGGATCAGAGGGTGACCTTTGTGAAGTCAGTGGGGCTGGAGGAAGCATCTTCCTTGGTTCTTAATTTAAAAGTGCTGAGTTCTGTCTTCAGCTATGCTGACTGTAAAGCTGACAAGAGCCTTCCTATAAAAAGGTGGTACCTTCTTTTCTAACACTCGGCAGTTTCTGAGCTGGAGAGACACCGGTAAGCCTGATACCTGATAACCTTTAAATTGCAGTATTTGGACTGTGAAAGAGTAAGGAGGTGGAAAGGAGCAACCACCTGGCTGACTGTGTCTACAGGAGTGGGTGGAGGACACCTTTTGGCTGACATTTAAGACAAGCTGAAAGAGAGGAGGGAAAGGCTGAAGTCAGGAGGCAGCCATCAGTCACCTCCTACCTGAGGCCTTCACGTTCCCCCAGGTGCTTTCCCCAGGTCACCAGAACAAGGAGAAAGAACTGAAACAACGAGGTGGGGGAGACCCATGCTAAGCTTTGCAGTTTCACGCAGCCATTGTATAAGGGCATTTTCTTTTTTATTAGCTCTGAATTCAGCATTCTGGAGTGAGCCCTGCATCTTGTGTGGTGAGGAGAGAGTATGATCCCAGCCCAGCCCTGGGTTTTATGGGGGTCAGAGGAAGGATCTCCTCAGTGGAAAGGAGGGGCTGGGGCACCTCCCAAGTAACTGGTAAACCCCATAGCTACACTAACTCGTGCCAAGGCTCCTCAGAGCTACACAGGCATGCCACTGACTAACAAATTCTGGGACTAAGCGAGCCCGGTGTGACGGGCAGTGTGTGACGGTGACGCTGCCCCTGCCCGGCCTTCAGACCTCTCCCTGCTGGGATGGGACTGCTGCCAGAGCCCTGAGGGGACACCGGGGACTGTGGCCTCCTCCTGCGCCTCTCACCCACGGTCAGGCTGAGGCTGCCCCCCAAAAAGCAGGCACGGACGCTCCCTTGGATATCGGCTGTGTGGTAACGGGCCCAGCCCACAGTACGGGTGTGCACGGGGAGGGTGCTGAGGAGCCGGGAGCAATGGCAGGCCCTGGGAAGCAGCGGCCATGGGGATGTGCTTGCTGTGGTGCTCGGTGTGAGCCTGCTGTTCAGGTGGCACACCCGAGCCGAAAGGTGCCTCCTGTAGCTGCCACATGCACCCCAGGCCCCTTTCAAAGCTGCAGCTTTTGTATCCAGATCCCAAGACACTGGGGGCAGGAGGGCAGTTTGCTCCGGGCCTTGCAGCTTTGCTGCTCTCACTGAGGCTGAGACTCCTCCCAAAGCTTCCCACCTTCAGTCCTCTTTTGGGCTGATTGTCTCAGGTAACTGCAACACGGTGGATTAGATTTAATCACAAACTGCAGGAAACAGTCCTTTTTACAAGGAGAAGGGAATATCTATATGAATATTATGTCTAAAGGCTCAGATCCTCTGTGGTGGCAGATCAGGAATATATACACAATTCCACATTTTTTTTTCCTTTTTTTCCCCCCTCCCTCTGTATCTATCTGTTATTCCTGTATAACATTTGAATAATGGTAACCCTTTTCAGCCCAAGCCCATTTTTATTGTTATATATCTCCCAGCACAACAGAACTTGCGTCCATGGAGATGTTGCTAGGCTGCTGTAACGATGCAATAACAGTTTGTTTTATTTTCAAGCACTGTCATGTCAGTTCTTCCAGACCTTCACCAGCAGTATTTGCAGGCTTGCCAAAACCTGAGCCAACCTGAAAACCCTTTCATTGCTCATGTGCTTCAAGAAGCTGATAAAAGTGATAACATGTAAGGAAATAACAAACAGCATTTTTCAGATTCTTCTGAACTCCTTAAACAAGAAGCGGGACAAGGAATTGAACAGTGAGAAAGTTTATGCAGTTTCAGGCTTAAACACAGATCACGCTTAGCATTTACTGCAGAAGTTTTGGTTTGACTCATCTTGAAATCATATTTCAGAAGTTTGTAGCTGTATATCCCTTCTGGACAGCTTTACAAGCAGTAAAATCAAAGGTGAAAAAGGTACAGAATGGTGACTCCACATCCCTTAAAGAAGCCAAACCCAGTGTCTGTAGTCATTCTAACTCCTTTCTGCCTTGCTCCTGTTTAAAAAGCCTCAGCTGCATCCAGTTAGCTTCCAGCTGGTAATGCTTTCCTGAACTGTCTCTGAGTCCTGACAAGGTATTAACCACCCAAACTGTCTCTCCTTGCATGGCAAAATAGGGCTTCCTTTCATGGGTGCTCCTAGGAGCAGGATTAATTATTGTTTGGAGAGAGAACCCAAGAGAAGACAGGGTAAGGTGGTGGTTTGTGTTAGCTTTTTATTTTGGGAGTGGGATAGAGTAGATAAAAGAAAGGTAGCAAGGCGATGATAAGGTAACCTCCAGGACAGTTTCTTTATTTTCATCTGCCCTCTCCTTATCTTGCTGTTTCCTGCTCTCTGTGTATTTGTGGTCTTGCAGCAATACAGTGTCTTGAGAGTATCAAAATGGATAGAGCTTAGGTACAGGGTGAATCATACTGTCTGTTATGGCATTACCACAGTTAGCTACAGCAGCAAGAGCACCAGTGAGGTCGCACGTAGATACACTTCTTATATGGAGAGAGAACACGTTTTTCTGTATCACTTTCTTTCTCCTGACGTTCTTATGTTTTTGTGTTACAGGAAACAGATAAAAGGGATCACATTAAAAATAGCTGGAAATAATCATTTAGTGCCTGTGCAGAGAGTTACAGATGAAGATCTTCAAGTTCTTGCCTTTGTCTTAAACAGCTCTATATTTGTCACAGGTGAGTTTTTTCTTTCTGTGTTTGATGTGCTAATATTGTGGTGGTTCAACATCAATGGGCAGCTAAACATCATATAAAAAAATAAGAAATATAAAACATAAGCAGTCTTGACTTCAGCCTTAGTTCATCTTTGTTTCTTTTTGTTCATAGATCAATTAATTGTAGGTATACATTTGTCTCATTCTTCATCTTTTTCAGGTTTGGATCTTAGGTATAATGTATTGACTGATGTTGGAGCAAAGCACATGGCAACACTCCTCCAGGTGCCAAAATGATGTTTATGTTTCAGCAATATGATTTATTTGGCTATGTTAATATTTCTGTGATGTATTTGAGACAAGAATGCATTGGTTTGGCAGAATTCCACTGATTTTGATTTTTGTATCCAAATCCATCCCACTAGAATCTCAGATTGCATTCTCTGGGGGAGATTTTTAATTTCTGAGAGCAAAAGAGTTTTGATATTTATCTAGGGTGTTGTGAAAAAGGAATGGTGGAATAAACCAGAAGGCTTTTAAGCTTACATTCAGTTAAACAAAGGATGTAATGGTAGTGTCAAGTGTGCCAGGGCCTTTTTTTCGGATACTTTATCCTTTCTATTAGCCTTTCTGTGGTTCTAAACATAGGAACCTTTAACGCTTCCTTTCTGTCATTGTTAACACTTGAAATACAGACTGAAAGTGGTGAGTTTCCACTCTGTGACTGTATTTCTAGAGCTCAGGGGAGTGCCTTCAAGTTCACAAATTACCTGGAGTTCTACATGTGAGCTTAACCACCTGTCTTGTTTGGTCATATGGATTCCTAGGTGGCTATTGTAAGCCCCATGAGGATTTACACACTGCATGTTTTTCTCTCTCCCTCATTTGATGCACTTTAGCATTCTCAAACCACTTCTCCAAATCAGGTTCTGTCTATAAAGTGCAGGATGGAGGTTGTAGGTATGTGTATGACACATCTCCTTTTTTGAAAAGTTCAGGCATGCTCTAGAAAAGAAGTCTCATTGCTTTCTGCTGTATTTGTTCCTAAGGAAAA
This sequence comes from Aythya ferina, assembly GCF_964211825.1. Taxonomy (NCBI): domain Eukaryota; kingdom Metazoa; phylum Chordata; class Aves; order Anseriformes; family Anatidae; genus Aythya; species Aythya ferina. Next base: position 23,692,918 of record NC_140305.1, read on the forward strand.
CTCAACTCTGCAGTACCTTAACCTGATGTTTAATGATATTGGCACAAGTGGAGCAGAGCTGATAGCAAAAGCCCTCCATGTGAGTATTAGTCTGAGAGATTTTAGATGCTGGCATCCAGTTTGATATTTTCTTGCTTTTGATGAACAGTACTAGTTGTCCTGCCAACATCAAAGTTGGCTGAAAGGGCCCTCTGTCTTCAGCCCATTCAGCATTTTGCTGTAACACAGGGATTGCTTGTTTTCCCAAGGCAGCCTTCAGAAATCAGATTTCACGCAAGAGAAAGTTGCGCTGTGCTGCCATTAATACTTAATTATCACAATTATCGCTCTGGATTTTTGTGTGAAAAATGCTATGCTGTGCTCCAAGTTGTATAATGCCATCAATATTTTCCTTTGAGCTTTTTTTAATTATTTTTGTATTAAGTTTGCCTGTACCTTGATGTCAATGCTTGTCTCAAATCAAGATGTCTGAGACGTATTTTCAAAGCTTTGCCTCACAGCAACAGCACAAAAACATGTTAGTTGTTTTTAACGTGGTTTCCTCAAGGAAATGAGGCTTGCATGTATGACTCGTGTTTATGAAACAAGACTCTCATGGGCTCTTTCTTCCTCCTTCATAGTCTTTGAACTAATTTCAGCTAAATCTGGGAGGCCTCCACAACACTAAGGTTGTATGGTAGAGCTGTACAACATCGGGCTTGCCAGCATCCCCCAAACCTATTTGTGCAGCCCCACAGCAGCATTTGCTGAGCTTGTCCTGCAGGCAGGTGGCAGGACCTGATCTGGGCTCCCCATGGGTGAAGGGAGAGGAAAAAGGAAGGAGATGCTGTAGGGAGGCACTGCAGTGGGGGAAAGGGGACCAGGGACATGTGGAAGATGTAAAAGCCATATGAAACCAGGCTTCGTTATATCTTCTGCTCACAGAACTACTTGTTTTGTAATCTCTTACTGAATTATAACCTCTGATAAAGAGTACAGTGATACTGAGGAATTAAAAATAGAAAACTGCTCTGCATTGCACTTAGGACTTCATCCATTTAAAAGGTGTTTTGTATCCATTGAAATTCTATGGAAAGTGGGGGAGAGCTGCTGACTTCTCTCAACCTCTGATCAGAACTTTCTACTGGCAGTCCTGCAAAGACTGATGCATTGATTTGACTGTGTAAAAAAAGTCTTACTGAAATCGATTGTCTTTGCTGGGCTTTGATTTCAAAGCCTCTGAGAAACACAAGCAACCTTCTGCTTTCTTAAAGGCACGTTGTATTCTTGTTTAAGTGAGTTTTGGTATAACTTGCATTTCACTTGCCAGTGTATGCAGAAATATCTGCCTGGATTATTTTCATGAGTGTGCAGCTTGTGAGCTTACTTGGGAGAAACAAGTTTTCAATTAATTAAGCTTTGCTTCCAGACTCTTGATGTGCTTCCACTGTGGAAAGCTTGCGTCAACTGCTTAGTCAGTGTTATCACTTGGGCAGAATTCTAGAGGGATGTTTTGTCTGTGTGGCAACCAGCAGGATTCACAGGAAAAAGGACAGTTGTTCAGGTGTTATTCTTCTCATTTGAAAAGGATTTTTTTTTTTTTTGTCTAGAGGAATGAAGCCCTTGTATATTTGAGAATGACTGGAAACAAAATAGAAAACCAAGGTGGAATGTACTTTGCTTCGATGCTACAAATTAATTCCACCTTAGAGAAGTTAGATCTTGGAGACTGTGATCTGGTAAGTAAACCAGTAAAATTATCAGCAGTTACCAAAGTCATCGTATGTGTCAGTGTTACAAAGATCCTGCAGTGCTTGCTTAGAGGAAGTGCCCTCTGTTGCCATTGAGTTTGCATTTTGTGGTGGCTGGAGGTAACACAACGTATAACAATGCAATTTGTGCTTGGGAAGGTGTGTTGCATAAAGCCCTGAAGTCACAACCAGTGATATATTCAAGTCACTGTCCCTGGGAATTCAGGTGCTTGGTGTTCACATATTCCAGCATTGTTTCTGTTGTTCATTTGTTATGCTGTCTAAATCCTGTGTGATCCATGCTGAAGAAGGGGGTTCTTCTAAAGTGTGCAGTGCTATAAAGCCCAAAAGTCACCCTTTCCATAGCTCTGTTGCTCCTGTTAGAGCTTGACTCATAAAGGACTCAGGCATGGCAGTGCTGAATTGAGTAGGAAGGCCCCTAATTTGATCTCATGTAACTTGCTGCCTCCTAGGTGAGTGCTGAGGCTCCCTCAAACTGCACTGGGAAATTCAGGAAGGTAGGGACAGGTCAAAGCACTACACAGAGAGCTTCCTGCTCTAGCCAGTGAAAACCACGGATGGCTTTAAACATCTGTGAGGTGTTTACACCAGCAGCAGCAGGTAGCAAGTGGAGCAGTGAACCTCCTCCAGGTGGTGTGTCCTTGTGAGGTAGCCTCAGGGGGGCTGCAAGGTGGCCATGGTTCTTCTCCCTGCCTAGGAGAATTTGGTGCTGTGTCCCTGCTGGCAGGAGAATGCTCTGGCCAAGCTAGAAGTGAAATTGCGATGGGCTGCTCTCAGCCTCCTGTTAAAGCTGCTCACTTCTCAGGCTAAGTGTAGGTTGGGCATACAGAGTAAGCTGCACTGTAACGTAACAGTTGTGGCTGTCACCTGGAGGTCAGATGAAAAACTTTATTTTGTTTGTTTCCTGGAATTGCAGAACTTGCTCCCACACTAGAAGGGGGAATGAATACCTTCCAGAAACTGTGGAGGTTATGAATACATAAACAAGGAAAGTGTTGCTGGAGTTAAGATTTATTTAAACACTAAGTATGTTTATGCTTGGTAGGAAGCTGACGGAGTTGTTTTAAAATGAAATAGCTTCAGGTGTAGACCAGCCTAATTGGAAAGGAGCAGAAATGTGAGGTAGTGACCAAACCAAGGAAATACAGAAATCCACATTGGCCTGTATTCTAGACTCTGACTGCTCTATACCACATTAATTCACTTTTAGCATGCATTTATCTAGTGGATAAATGTTAGCTAAGACTTTTACTGAAGACCTTGGGAAACACACACACAGGCTATATTTTGCTTCATAAATTGGGGAAAAATGAAGTATGGGATTAATTACATAGACAAAGATCTCGCTGAGATGCGTTATTCTTGCTTTTTATTTTCTGACTTGCCAAATTTCCTGGTCATTTGTAGTTCTTAGTTTAATTCCATTCTGTTATTCCATGGGGAGTTGGCATCGGTGCCTGTAAGCACTCGCCTACAGCACTTAGATTTCTCCAAGGTACAGGGAGGCAGAAATAACAGTATTTCCAAGCAGAGCCCATTCGGTGTTTTTGATCTTCTGACAATCAATTTTAATAAGTCATGGTAATGTAGTAGCTTGATCTATACATTGGACAGGTTTATCTAAAGTTTTCTTTTTTTCTTTTTTTTTTTTTTTTTTTTTCCCATTTGCAGGGTACGCAGTGTCTGATAGCAATAGCAACAGCCCTGACTCAGAACAAATCAGTCAAAGCAATAAACCTAAATCGTCCTTTACTATACAGCCAAGAGGTATGTTGGTAGACTGCAGTGCCAGCTCAGTCAGAGAGAAGCATAAGTAAAGTCAATGCTGATGTATTTATGGAAATCTAGACTACAGGACTCTGGGTTTTCTTACAAAATGACATAATATTTTTTTTTTAAATGTAGATTTTCATTATTATTTTCTTCTGCCACAAATTTTGTGCCCTCACAAGCCACCCTTGTTTAACTAGGAGGCTAATTTTTTTTCATCTTAAACGTCTTTCTTGGTATGTACGCCTTTGTTAAACAAAGGGCTGATGGAGATGACTCGGTACTACGGAACTGGGTATTCCTTCCACTGCCAGCGCATGGGGAGTTTTATGCATCATTCAGCAAACCGAAGAGATAAAAGCTGTTTAGCAGAATCTAAGGGGAAGAACAAAAGGCTGCTTTTTATCTGAGCAGTGTGATACATGGGCAATTGCCAGAGGCTGCAGCCTAAGGAAGAAAGGCATACTTTAACAATATGCCACATTCACTGCGCTGTGTGGTTTCGTTGTTTCACTATGTGAACTTGAAGCTTGAATTTAACAAGTGAATGAACCTCAATGTAAAACCTACGATGCATCTGCGATCCAAAACAAAGACACAGACCTGCCAAAACAATCAGGCGCTGAAAAGAGAATCAGTAAGGCCGTGTTTGCTGGGGGCAGCACCACAGGCCACTGGATGGGTACTTGGGCGCAGAGGTGTGGGCTTTCACCTGCAGGCATGCGGCTTCTGTTGCATCCTTGTAGGCTTTCACCTGCAGGCATGCGACTGCTGTGAATGGCTGCTGGTCCTGCTAAGTCTTGGCCACAGAGCTGGTTCTGCCAGGCTGGCAGCAGTTTTCAGGTGCCTGTGATGTGTATCCCATTTTCCTGATGGCAAGATAATGTAACTAAACTGTCCCGAAAGCCAGATCTTCCCATATCCCAAAGGTGACTTTAAAAGTTTGAACAAATTATAGTTATTTCTTTTCTACTAAGAAGTAGGGGAGGGTAAGGGGTTTGATCTGCTTAAGTACAGACTTACAAATAAATCTAAACTACTGGTATTGAAAGTAAAGGCCTAGTCTGCATCTGTGAGAGTTCCTATTTGCCATTGTTCCAACCTTCAACCCCATCATCTTCTGAGGCCTCTGGATTGCTCCCTTATTTTTGACTCAGAGAATTCACTTGGTTGCTTTTGTAACTAAACGTGACAATTTCAAAATGAATTTACTGTGCCTTACAGTGACAGGGCTTATCTTTCCCCTCAGCAATTCTGTCTCTTTCCATGAAATAAGAGTGTCATGACAAAATGTTGTTGATGTTAGCGAGGGCTGACTCAAACATAGTTTTTTAAAAGCAGTGTCTGGGAGGGAAATTGATCAGATATCAGGGGCATCAATGTTTGAATCATTATAGTTGTAGGGATGTATATAGTACTGTAAGTCTGCAAATACTTTTGTTATTTTTTCCATCTTTTTTGAGTTCTTATAATACACTGTTTCCTTGCTATTTTCAATATGAAGTTGTAATATACAAAATAGAATGCTACTGATGAAAAAGTTTTGCCGTTGTGCATCTCTCTTACTGAAGCAAGACCATATCTTATTCTAACATAGAGTTTAATAAAACTTGGTGTGTACTTCTAGGAAGAGACCACAGTCCATATAGCTTCGATGTTGAAAAATAACTCTTCTCTTGTGGAACTACATTTGTGCAAGCACGAAATTAAAAGCTTTGGTGTAGAGCGACTGTGTGAGGCGTTGTATGAAAACTGCAGTCTGAGATACCTTGATCTTAGGTGGTAAGAGTTACTATGTGACATAACCTTGATTAACATTAGACACTCATTTTCTTAGTGTTCTTTTAAAAAAAAATATATATATATATATATGCATTATCTCTTTCAGTAATAAGATAACTCGTGATGATGTGAAATTTTTGGGAGAACTACTAAAACGGAACCAAACCCTGGAAATACTAGATCTTAACTCAAACCGAATTGAAGATGACGGAGCCATCTACTTGAGTGAAGCTTTGGCTTTGCACAACAGGACTCTTCAGGCGTTAGTATTCACGTAACTTCCCCCAGGGGCTGCAGACATAACCACTCAGGGTAAAAGGAGCTCAGTCTTTGCAGTGGCTGAACTGACAGGAAAATTTTGTGTTTTTATGCTACCAGTCAGAACAGTCAGGAAGTTCCAAATCTTTTGGTCCAGCTGAGAGGGAAAAAATGTGAGCACCAGATTGTGTGGGATTCATTTGCCTAAGCATAGGTGTCACGGCCATTTGAGGTGCCCTGAGGCCTGTGAGAGATCTGTAGGATGCTGCAGGGAAGCCACACGGGTTCTTTCGGAGACCTGCAGCTGGAGGCTGGGCAGGGCATACTGATGTGTCCTACATGGCATGAGAGACTTGTGTTTGGATAACTGAATGCAGCCCCCTGTAGCTTCACATGAATGCTAGGAGTAAAATGCCAGGCCAAGAAATGCCATGCAGGCCAAGGTGCTGACACTTCATGTTTGCCTTCTGTGCCTGTACTTGTTTTGTTCATCTTGGGTCCATTGCTGCATAGCCTGATACGTGCTTGTTCTTCTATCTTTGGTTTTGGGTTGAAGCTTAGATGGGTTTTGTAGAGGGTCTCAGCATCCTGCATGGGATTCACAGCTTCTAGTCATTGTGAGGAGATGAGGGAGGCTATGGGATCTGCTTTGTTCTTCTTGCATAGGTCCCTGTGGTGTGCAAGCGTAAACACAACAGCATCTGTAGGGCTTCAGAATTTTAAGATAATCAGATTCTGTGCAGGGATAAGGCTCTATATTTGTTGATTCTGATCTTCAACAGATAACAAAATCCTCTGTTGAAGTTAGCTTCCGGGTGAACCCAAAAGAGCTGTAATCTCTCCATCAGGGTGTATTTTGTAGCCCGCATTAAACCTTGCCGGCAGGATGTAAAAGCTGATCAAAGGTGTTACCTGAAGCCATTAGTTTTAAGTAGCAGACTGAGGAGGTGGTGGCTGCTAGGTGCCTCTGAAAGCCTTCCAGGTTCGCTAACATAAAAATAACTGCCAGTCCGCAAAGATCAAAGCTTAGCCTGGCTCTGTGCCAAGGCCTGGGCTTCAAAGCAGACTACAGATGAGATGTGGCCACCGCACAATAAGTCACTGACGCTGGAGAACTGAAGTGAGCAACCTGGCTGCGCGAGTCACAGAAGTGCCTTGAGAAATAGCACAATTCCATGGCCCAAGCTGCCTCTAGCAACCTGAAGAAGGTTTTATAATAGGACTGGACCTAATACAAATATCTCACATATCTCACTGCGTTTTATTAATATCAAGTATACAATTTTGATACCCATATAACTATATAAAATCTATAATAATATAACTCAGTAAAAAAATATTTTTAACTAAGATATGGGAATGGAGTGGTGTGGCACCTTTGCATAACTATTTTCTCTGTTTATTAGGTTATCAGTAGTAAGCAACAATATAGGTGGTGAAGGGCTTGTAGCTCTTTCACAAGCAATGAAAACAAACATGGAACTTTCCTACATTTATATCTGGGGGAACAAACTTGATGACGCCACCTGTATGGTAAGTGTTTACTTCTGAACCCTTCTGAGGGTTTTCTTTTTTTCTAAACTGGTTTTCACAGTCACTGGAAGACCACAGCACTTAGTGAACAAGATGCTTGATTTACTTCTTAAAAAAATACTTATATTATGGTGCTACTGTAGCAAGTCACCTGTCATCAGCATACTGAAATGACCAAGTACTTGCCTATTGTGTTATGTTTTCTAGATCCTTCCTTGCAGCCAAAGTATTGTGTTATATGTCAGATTTTTGTTTTTATTAATGACAGGCATTTTCAGAATTAATTCAGACTGGCCGCTTGAAACCTGATTGTACAGATGTGGAACCCTATGAAGTGGATGGGCACGTTTACCTTGCAGAGCTCTCCCACGGCCTGAAGAAGCATTACTACTGGACACCCAGTTATGGGGAGGTAATGAACAAAGCTGCTAACGCCAGCCTGGCAGTTGGAGCTGTTTCGGAATACTTGTAAGGTAGGAATAGCCTGAAGCCATAAATGCTTGAGGTTTTTCCACCTGGCTTCTAGTGAAATGGGTGACATCATACTTACTGCAGGTTGTTTCTTCAGGCTCTCTAGTCTAGGAGTCTAGAAACAGTTGGAAGTGGTATTAGAGATGAGATGTTGAACCAGTAGCTATAAAATTTGTTACTAAATAATGCCCAATCTATTAAAAGCTTATTAATATGAGAATGCATTAATTCTGCTAGTCATTTCTGTTGCGCATGCATCTCCTGTAGGGACATGGCTTTGTGGGTGATACTGATGGTAGGGGGATGGTTGGAGGTCTTTTCCAACCTTAATGGTTCTGTGATTCCATGCTTCCCTTGCCTTACTGTAGTTAGATGTAGTTCCATTGCCCTTCCTAGGCTGCAGTCAGGCTTCCCTGTAGCAGGCAGAGCCTGCAGGTTGTGTTGTTTTGTCTCTGCAGGCTGGAGGCCAGCCAGGCAGACAGAACCGATAAAAGCTTCCACCTAGGACTGCCTCTGGGCAGCAGCTTTGCTTGAGAGCAAATCAGATATGTGGTAGAACAAGATTCCTATTGAAGCTAAAAGAGGCTGGAGTAAATGCAGTTGTTGCCACTGCTCTGTACGCTCTCCTTTTACTTAAAAATGGCGTGCTTGTGTTCTTTATCCAGGAGTACTTTTTTTTTAAACCAAGTTAAGTGAATTTAAGCTCTTAGCCACAAGAATGCATGAATTTAAAAGCTAGTAAACCTAGTTCACAGATATATAAATGGCATTTTGATTAACTTGCTGTATGTAGTTCTTAACTTCCAAATGAAAAACACCACTGAACTTGGTGTTATTTCTTCCTGTCTCTTAAACTGAAAGCACTTCCCTCATTATAGCTGTGGCAATTCTGACATATAAATAACACAACATGTGCATATAAACGTAGTTAAAATTTGTTTAATGCTTTGGATACAAGCTGCTTAAAAGTTTGGGAATCACTCAGATTGTTTCCTTTTTCCATCCATTCTGCTTATACCTGTAGGAGCACAAATCTTGTCAAGTCTAAACCTAAAACATGACCCAAATATGACAGGTTTGCTCAAAGGTTTTCACAAATGCAATTTTCTGCAGATCTAAATGTGCCTGATTTAAAAAAAAAAAAAAAAAAAATCACACAAACTAATGTGAACTGTAGGTAACAAAATAATCCGTAAACTCATGTGCACACAGGCAAAAGACCTGTAAAATGGAAGTCAAAAGAAAAAGATAGGGAAGTAATTTCAACAGTGTACTTAAAAAGCAGTGATGTGTATTACCACAGTGGTAGTGTAGAAACAGAGAGGTGTATGGATACGGTTTATCAATCTGAAACAACTGAGGTGGTATCGGTAGCTATTTGTTGTTTGTTTTAATATTTAGAACATAAATTAGCTGGGCTTTGTTGGTCCAAAAATTGCTTAGTGTCAGCAGAGGACTTAGACCTCCTTGTCAATCAACTCCTGTGTAGTAAAACAAACCTACCTGCTCAAAACCAAACCTACCTGCTCAGTGGACTTACCTCTGTCTCTGCTCCCTCAACCTGCTTGCTTGCTAGCACCAGTGTTTAAAACCTGAGCAAGTTTTCTTCACCTTCCTGACCAGGAGTACCCCTGTGTGCTTGTCATAGAACAGCTTAACAGATGTAATACCCAAAAAGCGAGTGCAGAACAGGAGAATGGAAATGCATTTACTTTTCTGGCCTGCATATGGACACCTTAACCTGTGAACATCTTGGTTAGCACAAATTTGGTCTCTGGTCACCGTGTGAGAAGACTGTCCTAGACAGACACTTGTTTTTTAGCTGTTATTGCACAGGAAGGAGAGAACAACAAAAACAGCAGTTGAAGGTACAAAGAATGTAACTGTTTGAGAGGGACCTGCATACTAACAATAGATTTTTTTTTTTTTTAAAGTAGATGAGCTGTAATATTGGCTTGCATTAGTAAACATTGTTTTTCTGCATGTTGCCTCTTTAGAGCATTGCAGGTTGTACTATGACACTCTAAAGCAACTATTCTTAGTGCTGATCCACTGATCAGAGAATTTCTTGCCAGAAAGACCACTGCAACATTCAAATTGAGGTATCACTTTTCCCTCTATCTGTCTTTCCCTTAGCCTTTACTTCATGTACGGGACAACTTCATTGCCTGAAAGTTAAGTCTTAAATTTGTTAAATCTTGTTACACTGCTGCAGTAACAATCAAAGCTATGAAGTCAGTTTCAAGATAGCAATGCTGTTATACACAACATTAACAGCATAATGGCATCAAGTTCAAAAATGCTAGCGTATTTTTTGAAATGTTTTTACTCCATGTGAACCTTTACTTAACAACAGGAGCACTCTGCATTATCGATGAGATCAATAAGAATTGATCATAAGAAAGGGCTGCAGTGTCATTCTTACTGAATTTCGTATAAACAGATTCCTGTAAGCTACAACTACTACTTATACCAAGAAAAAAAAAGTATTGTTTAAAGAGGCCTATGCCAAAGACACTGCTTTCCTTTCTCTGAAACCCAAACCTTGAAATTCTTGAAGACACCTCCCTGTGTTCTCTTGAATGAGAGAATTCACATAGGCTAGAAATTCTTGCCATGCTGTTGTAGTACTAAAACAAGCATAATCCTGTTCTGCAAGCAAGTTTTTGCAGCTGTCAGAACTCAGAGTACCTTTCAGAAAGGCAGCGTGTTGGTCTCACACTCTGAAAGGAAGGAAAATGACTAAGCCAGCAGGCCAGTGGTATAGTGCAGGTCAGCTAAGTCCTACTGCATACTCTAGCCACTCTATCACCTCCTGTAAAATTAAACAATTGAGTCAAAATAAATTAAGATACAAATTCTGATCAATAAATCCACTGAATATCTCCTTGAGCTGATAAAGTACACCTCCAAAGCACTCAGGGAAAAAAAAATCCCCTACCCCTCAAAATGAGGGTGGGGGAGAAAAAAAGTACTAATGTTAGAGTGATCACATGAGATTGCAGTTAGAATAAAGTTCTTGTTTAATTTGGTTGGAACAGATCCAAAATATTTTCTATCAGAAAAATTGTGGTTTTGCTGCCAAGAAAATGCACTAATCCTTGCTGCAACAAGGGCAACCTTGTGTCTTTCTGACAGGGTGCTTTAGTGGTGGTTATGTTAGACTGCTTCCCTCCGCCTCTTGTTGTTTCCCCTTGCAGTTATAAATAGCACGCACAAGGTGAGGGAAAAATACAAAACAAGTTTATTAAAGTCTAACATAAAACACTTCAGGCTGAATATGTACAACTCCCTTCCCAGGTGATTATAAAATTGAGAGTTGAGCTATATACAAATAACAGAGGAGAAAATGTATATACATGAAAGATACTTTAAAAATAATTTAACCCAAAATCAGTCATTAGTCTTTATCTTAATTCTGCAAGGCTTATTGACAGCCTCTCCAAGATCACAGCCCTGAAGTCCTTGACATGGGACTTGTCCATATTCAATTTTCTTGAAATACATGATTTTAGGAAAGTTGTCATGCTTTGTGCCCACATATAGACACAAATTCAGATGTAAGTGCCATACAAGGAGTTATTCTAACACAAATATTTCAAAACAGCCAATTCAGAAACTTAGAGATGTAGATAATCTATTCAGGCAAAACTTGCACCCACTTCAGTGCAAAATTGACTGAAACAGTACTGAAACAATGGTGTTGCTGAGATAAATCATGGCATTCTCTCTAAATTACTGTTAATGGAATTATTAATATGTCCTATTTTGTTTTGCAAGTAGTTCTCAAGAATGAAAATTCTCCATAAAAAACAATTCCATGCTTTCTTCTATTAACCCCTTAAAGAAATTACCAATACTGTTAGAAACCTTGCACCTCCAAAAAGAACTTGGAATCCTTAAGCCTATGATTTAATGTGCAGCTGATTTCCATGCATCTATCAGCAAAAGGTACAGTGCAGACCTGCTTCTTCAGGCCTTACAGCACTCAGCATGAACATTCCTACAAATTTAATATATATATATTTAATATCTATATATATTTAAAATCTATATTCTAGTAAATGAATACAGTTAATAGAGATCATACCTCAGCAGCTGAGATATCTTCACGAGAGATGAGGGTAAGGATTGAGACTCTCAGATGAGAACTGAAGAGTGCAGGTCACTAAATTATTGCTCCAAGACAAAACTACAAGCCTGTGTGTTCTACTAAGAAAGGTTAAAATTGTTGCCTTGTAAAAAATAATGATTATCTTCTTGTCTATAAAGAAAACTAAATGACTAATAAAGAAAGTGTTACTGTTTTTAAATATCTAAACAAATCCTGTATAAATCTAAGTACTGTTCTTTAAAAAAGTCTGAAAATCTAAGAATACAGTATTAAGCTATAATCTCAGAAATATAAAAACAGTTCAAACTAACATTATTATGGAATGCATTTCCTATGTAGGAATGTGTGTTGTTGTTTTTTTTTTTTTCTAGCGCTATTTCTCTCTTGCTGTCTTTTATCCTGGATATATTAACCTTCACATGCTGTTCTTCACAAAACAGCAGAGTCTCATTAGCTTATCTTCCCAAGTTGGTTAAACATTAAACGTACCAGTTGTACATCTTTGTTCTTTTTTTCAGCACTCATGACTAAGTCTATGTCTATCCCAAGACTTCTGCTCTATTTTCAGAAAGAGAAAGTAAAGAGGAGCCCTAGGACAACTAGGGCTCACTTTTGTTAACGCAGGGTCAAGAAATTTGCCATTTGTCAGTGCCAGCTAGCTAAGGAATCTTTCATCTACTCCATCAACAACAGAAACCTGAAAAAAAGGGGAGGCGGGGGGCAATGCCAAACAAGAAAATCTGAGAACTTCATCTATTGTCCTTTGCTGGTGTTATGAAGGACATCAGCTGTTCATAAATGCCGTGCTATGAATAAGCAAGGAAAATAAAGGCGAGGAAGATAGAGTAGTAACTAGCTTTGGTGGACAGTGAGAGATGCCTGCATTAAGAATGTTCCTGGGGAACTCTACATTGTCCATGGTAGCTTTTTATCAAACTAGCCATAATTAAAACCTAAAATATGATCAAGAAGCGGTTTTGAACATGCAGCCTACAAAGATGATCAACACAAAGAAGTGAAAGATCTATTACCTCACAAGCTTAAACATGTAGAAATTAAAAGAAAATGATAGTCATGCTCAGGAGTCAAGGGACCATTTGCAGAATCTTTAAATGAAGTCCTCCAAGAAATTTTTCACAAGGCTTTTTAATTAAGGTGCAGATTAATTATTACTCCACGTAGAACAGAATCAGTTAAGAGGTATCTCCTATGCCCTTTGACTTATCAGTGTCTAGACACAAGGCATCAGTGGGAATAAAATGCTAGCACCAAGTAAATAACCAACAAATAATATCTTTAAACATCTTGTTGGTACAGAATATGATTGTTTCTCACTATTTGATGATTACTTAGATAATGCTTACATTATGCTAATGGCACAAACTGGCAAAACGGAGCATAAAAGCATTCCTACTGTCAAGTAATATTTAACTAATGACCCTACCAGGACACTATGAATGTTGTTTTTTAAAATTTAAATTGCTAGTAGTAAAACATACCTTTACAAAGGTCTTGCTAGATACCAATTGTGTGCAGTTACACTGGATAAACGGTGTGAGAGGTAAAGCAATACATAAATACTTCAATTAAAATAAATCAGTCATACTCTAATAAACCCATGCCTGGAAAAAAAATTAATCTGCTCTGTTGTACTCTTCTTAATGCCCCCTCAGGGGGGGCATTATTCATTCATCTAGTATTTTCACAGTGAAGGGCAGTGTTTGTTTCTTCTTTTGTACCTACTGTCACAGAAATGATAATTATGAAGCTATGGTTCACGCCTCACAATTAAGTCAATGTGTCTTTTTGTCTCATCTACAACGTGCACGTTCCAGCTCTTCTGTTTAGCAAACGCTGCTGTTTGTGCCAAACCAAGGATGTTTCAGAGATGTGAAAAACAAATCTGGGACAAGATACAACAATGCTAGATTCACTTTAAAAAAAAAAAAAAAAAGAGTGACTTGGAAAGAATACGCAGCAGTATCTATGCCGTTAGAGCCCTCTGACTTGCCATGCTGAAGAACCTCCCCTTACTTGCCTTGTCAGGGACATTACACCAAGCTCACTTTCCCTCTGGTCAGACTGAATTGAAGACAGGCTGCTTCTGGCTGACAGCAGTAATTCTTTGACAGGGCCTCGCCAGAGCACTGCCCTGCCTTCCGCCACGTACACGGTATCACCTCCGAATGCAGACGTACAAGCTCGTTAGCACAGTCAAATTCTGATTTTTCCCTCTAGAGCTCTGGATTGATATTCCTAAACTATCAAATATGGCTTAAAATGTTTGTTCTCAAATCACAGAATGGTTTGAGGCGAGAGGGGACCTCTGGAGGCCCTTTGGTCCTACCCCCACACTCAAATCAGGACACCCAGAGCAGGTTGCCCAGGACCTTGTCCAGGCAGCTGTTAAGTGTCTCCCAGGAGGGAGCCTCCACAGCCTCTCTTGCAACCTGCTCCGGTGCTCAGATGACACTGTCACACCTCAGATCAGCAGGAACATAGAAAGTGATCTCCAAAAATGCGTTAACATACTTAACAGAGAATTCTTAAGGCAGGTGTTGCTGAAAAGGAATTGTCTCCTGGAAATCAGTGTTAATTACAAATAGAAATTTGATTGTAGATTAGCACAATTCAACCAAAAAAAAATAAAAAAAAGAGGAAAGACAGCACTGTACAATGGAAATGCCTTATGAGGATTTTTACATAGAAGAAAAAAAAAAGAACAAGTCCAATTCAAAAACTGTGACTGCTTGATTATGTTCATCTTTACCAAACATATGCGAGTTCACTGCTGGATTACCTTGTGGCTCTGTTCTGCGCTGTCAGTATAACTGCTGCAAGAAAATAAACTGAGGTTCTGAATATCCAGTCACAGCGGATCTTAGCAATGTCTCTGACGAAGGAGACTGACTGCCTGTCACAGGAAGCAGCATCTGATGGTCTTCAGTCCCAATGGGAAGGGGAAGCGGTAAAGACATCTCGGAGGGCTTCACATCTATGGACTCTGATAAAGGACTTTTCTGACTCTGAATGGATTCTTGTTCATTGAAAGAATTATCGAGTGTATTAGAATCAGGGGGAGTTTCAGATCCTGAGAAAAGAAAAAAAAAATGTTTTTCTAAGCATTTATTTTATTTTCCCAGCAATTAATGTAAGGGAAAATTTTGCAAATGATACAAGAATTGCTGCTAGCAAGAACCAAGCAAGACTTGTTCTCAGAAAACACAGACTAACTGCTACTAGAAATCTTGCTACAGATAGCACAACTCAACAAGAAGGAAAGACAGCACAAGTGCCTTTACACAGAAGAATTAAAATGAACAAATCCAATGTGAAAAATTAAAGTGCTTGAATGATTATTTAGATCTTACCAAGACATTCAAATTCCCTACAGATTATCCTGTTGAGGACATCGTATGAACTATCCTCATGTGTGTCTCATACCATCCCTCTTAACTCGCCATCTCTCTTGGAAACCATCTGAAGGAATGTTCAAAAGCTCCTATGCAAATTCTGCAGATTCCCTTTCAACTGACTGCCCAAACAAGCACGGGGCGTGTCAAAGACTGCCTGGGCAGTTGTGCTATCAGTACCTTCAATGTGCTGTGAAGCCAAAACAAGCTGTAAACAGAGTGTGAAAACTGAGAATCACATCCTCTGCTTCCTGTGACGTGACAAATAGACAGATGATGAATTCTAAATTGATCTCTACTTGGCATGGTACAGAAGATAAGAAATCCTTAACACAGTGAACAAAGGAGCTCTGGAGAAAATGCACTTATGAAGGTTTCCTTGAGATTTTCCATCCCCAAAAACCTAAGAACCACAGCCACATAGTGCCCAGCCCTCGCTCACTGCTGCTCTCGCTGCACATTTGCTTCCACCCCCTTCTGCATTAGCACCTTCCTAAACGGGGCTTCACGGAGACTTTGACCTTCAAAGCTGCCTCCGCATGTGACTTGTTTTCTCAGCCTCTCCCTCGCCAAGCCAGACATATACAGACACCGATTATTCCATTTTTCATACGACAGAGGCTAGGGAATTAGGACAAATACACTTAAGGATGGACAGATAATGAGGTACGTGGAGCCAGTGTTGAAAGAGACTGGTTCTGTTCTCTGAAACATGTCCTGGGTTTTGCACCATAACCAAGTACTATGTCACATTTCTTCCTAGTCAAAATCTGGTATGCAGAGCAGGATTTGAATGTATTTGAAGTCTTTTTAGGGCAGTATTTGCAGCAGAGAACATTTTGCTGGCTGCCTGGTACTGTGTTATTGCTAATCCAGTTCAGACCTCAATTAACATTGACTATACTGTTGCATTAAAAATACTGGGTCCTTCTAGAAGGAAACTAATTCTTGTAACCAGTATGCCTTCTTCATTCACATTATTACCCTAATACGGACAGATTCCAAAAAGAGACTCAGACGAAAGAAAAAGTTACCTACAACTCAGGCCATGCCTTAATGTGGAAAGCTCTCACAATTTACGAGGACAAGAAAGGAAACATTCACATACAGAAATTCTTGTCAGCAGCAATCTACTTTTCTGTTGGTCAAGATGTGCTTGCTATAGCAATGCAAACTGCTTGAAAATTTGTCTTGAATTTACTTTAAAGCAAATCCTTTAGGCTTTAAAAGGTTTGGGTACCTCTAAACCAGATGCTTTTAGCACTAAGGTGAGCTACCATCCAAAAATCTTCTAAATGTAGAAAAATTTCTAAAATTAAAGTTTTCTCAATTTAGGCCAGTTCAAGAAAACAAAACAAAACAAAACAAAACACAAACAAACAAAAAACAATAATATTATTTGACATGAAGAGAAAACAGTTATGAAGTTTCTTAACCTCTCTGCACAAGGAGCTCACCTGTGTGAACTTTCGTTTTGTGCTTCTTAAGATTTTTTATATCCGTGTAAGAATTTCCACACATTTCACAGATAAATGGTCTTTCACCTGAAAAAACAAATGGGTTTGGCAGATAGAATAATTTTGAAATTGAAAGAAAACACAGTTGCAGATGTAGAACAATGGAATTTAGAGTTGTATTTTAAAATACAGTTTGTAACTCTAAGGTTCTGTCTGTCTGTCAGTATTTAGAATAAAATTGTTTCCAGAATAGGAGATTAACAAAGCAAAAAGCCTCTGTGTTTGAAGTAAAACCATGATCATACATCAACACCTACACTGTTACACACAGAAATTAGTCTGAAAAAGGCAATTAAAAAAAATCACAGATATTTTCTTTACTTTATTTTCACACAGAGATACATGGATTAAGAAACTCTGCTACTTTCAAGTACAGCACAATGTGGTATATTTTAAAGGCAAAAAGGTAAAAGTAGAATATTATTTATTGTGCAGGAAGCAGCCTGTCTGGAAACTGACCTGTATGGGACCGAAAATGTTTATTGAGTTCTCCAGAGGAAATAAAACTCTTTCCACAAATGCCACAGATATATGGCTTCTCTCCTAAAGGAAACACAAAGTTTATTTCATTATATTAACCATAATACACATAAAGAACAAGTTAAAATAAAACAGAGGTAACATCCAATGGGAGAAAGAGCTCCCTAAAGTGAAGTCAAAGGGAAAAAACGTGAAAAAGAAGCTGGATGGACACCAGAGGTCACTCCCAGATATCCCAGGGCAGAGATTTCCTCTGTCTCCCCTTACCTGTGTGTTTTCGGGAATGGGTGATGAGAGAACTTGAGACAGCAAAGGCTTTTCCGCAGGTGTCACACACGTAGGGCTTCTCCCCTGTGTGGCGACGCACGTGGTAGGTGAGGGTGCTCGCCTGAGCAAACCGCTGACCACAGCGGTCGCAGACGTAGGGCTTCTCGCCACTGTGCTTCCTGCGAAAGAACAGACAGTAGTGATCAGGGCAGGAAGGGAAGCAGCACTCATGGTTAGGTGACTTTCCTCAACTCTCCCCTGCCTTCTCCAAAGCTCCTTGTGTTACTGTTCTGTGAGCCACAAAACTCATCAACTGGGAGCTGATTTGGAGTTAGCAGTTTCTCGTGGAGTAAAATTCACTGTCTGTTTGCTTGGGGAATTCGTGCATCAGTGATTTCACGGCAGCTTAATCAAACTATGGGCCCCGTGCACGTAACAGTCACCCTGAGAACTCAGCAAGTGTTGCATTACAGCGCACTGAGAGATAAAACGATGGTTCCGAACAAGGGAATGTGATTTGTGCTCCTGCCAGAAAATGCAACATGCCAGCTGCTGTGTGCAGGGAGACCGGTTCTGTTTCACTTCCTGTCAGGGACTGCTTTTGTCTCCAGGTACTTCAAAAAGTTTAAAACAAACAACCGTCATTGCCATAAGGATGCCAGTACGTATGTTGTGCCATTCATAAACTGCTCCCTCCCTAACAAGGGAGGACACAGACGTACGCATTCTGTTAGTGTGATGTGAGACAGGACCCAAGACAGAAGGATTAAGAAACGATCAAATTATGTGACTGTGTAAGTCCTGCTCACAGCACAGAAAATTATTCTGTTTAAATAAACACGTGGATAAACATCTGCAGGATCTCACTTCTCCCTACCTGGCGTGAATCTTCAGGTTGCTCGAAGTCGCGAACTGCAGGTTGCACACGTCGCACTTGTACGGCTTCTCTTCGCCGTGGTGCATGCGGCTGTGGAACACCAACTGGCACTTCTGGGCAAAGCCTTTGTCGCACAGCTCACATTTGTATGGCTTCTCCCCTGGTAAAAAAACAAACCTCTTGTACTCTCTGGATTTACGTAAGCAAGCTTTCCAATCCATTACCTGGCCAAGGCTCAAGTGTCTCTTCTAGTAGGTCTTACAAACAGCATCCGGCGTTCAGCCCGCTGAGGTGGAACGTGCCAGCAGCACAGCGCACAACAGGCCATTTCTGGCATATTACCATTTGAAAACAAAAGGGAATAATTCATGGTTTTAATAATGCCATTTCCCCTCCCCCCCATTACTTTCTGAAAGCTACTACTACTTTTTCAGACTTTGTGCTGGTCATGTTTATTCAGAATTCTAAGTATCTGAGATGATCAGCCAGTAAATCACCTGCTTCCTTGCCTCTCAAACAACAAGAGGTCTCCAGTGCTCTCTAACTTCTCACTAGTGTCTGCTGCAGAACACTACAGGTACCTCTCTGACTGCCTGTGGTTTCTCTGTGGTCAGTGCAGTCTCATCAAAGGGCTGTGCGACGCCACAGACTCAGATGGCAGCATGAGAGCGCCTCTGCACAGCCAAACTGGGGACTTGACAATTCCTAAGCACAACGTGTACTTAAAAGCTTCGGAAATAAAAGCACCAGGCAGCTAACCTGCCAGCTAGGAGCAGCAAACTGGCCCTGAATACTGCTCATGAGTTTCACCTTGCGTATGAATCTTTAGTGAGTCAGTGGCTGACGATATTTGAAGTTCTCTCCCTTGGTCACTGAACGGGAATGGTGTTCTCCTGCAGCTGTACCTCAGGACCTCCTACTGGAGGCTTTGCATCCTACTCCTCTTCTGCATCCTCACAGCTTCCTGGAGAGAGCTCCACGGCTGACCTCTGCTCACAGTTTTCCAAAGGGAAAAAGAGCAAAAGGAACCATTTTTAAAAAGCCTTTCTCACTGTTACTTCAGAATTCGGAATGCCAGCCACAAAAGGAAGAAAACTATGCAAACAACGACCCTCTGCTGCTCACTGGGTTTAGCACAGCAGCAAAGGTGAGAGCAGAACGGCTACGCTGGATCAAATTGAAGACAGAACTAATCCAGTAGCAAGCCTTCCTTGTCTAGGGATGGGCATAAAAATAGACAAAGAAGACTTGTGCTTCTCCTCAGTGTCTTCCCAGGCTCCAGCAACTTGCTGTTCATAATCTTTCCAGGTTGAATGCGTTGTCTTAACGTTAAAGTGTTCATAAATGATTTTTCTTTGATGCTTTCTCTTGCAGCTCTTGCTACAACACAGATTTCTAGTAAAGTTACTGAATGAAGAGAACATCACACCGTTCAGCCATACATTTTACTAACTAAAATCCCAAATGGTGTAATTTAGCCACCTCCACTAACTTTTTTTTTTTTTTTTTTTGAAGATCCCCATGCGAGAAGCTACCTACGTGAACCAAGAATGTATTTCTGTCTTTTTCCACCATTGTTATCAAACCTATATTAGGATTTCATGTTAAAAAAAATAAAAATCAACAGAAATTCTGGTATCAAGTACCATGAGCCTTTCACGCTCTGCTGGCGGTGGTTTCTGGCACTGCACTCCAGTTTACGTCCCTGCAGTTAAAGGGTGCCAGCCTTTGGAATCTTTGCAAAGATCAAGGTGCTCTGACAAATAAAGTCCCCTTCTAGCTACTTAAAACTGAAACTATGGTTTTGTACTGAAAAAATGTCAAAACACTTTACGCTGCCAGGATATAGACGCTATCGCCACAGTACCAAGAACAGACAAAACCTCCAGAGGAACAACTCAGAACACAAAGATCTCTTTAGTCCCATGCTGCTATCGCAGATCTCCAGTCCACGGAGACAAACCAACAGCTTACCTGTGTGAGTTCTTACATGGGTTTTCAGCTGGTTGCACTGCGTGAACGCCTTCCCACAGAGCTGGCACACGTAGGGTTTCACTCCTTTGTGTATCCTCATGTGCCGGCGGAGGCTGCTGGCTTCCGAGAAGACTTTCCCACACGTGTTGCACACCGGTTTGGCTTTGGAGTACTTCTGGTCAAGTTCCTCTCCTGAACTTTCCAGCTGGTAAGTGTTCTTTTCGTTGGCTATATTGGACATGCAGTGCTCCTTCAGCGCACAGTTCTGCTGAGCCTTCCCCCGTTTTTGTTTGGCTGCAATAGTCTGAACTAAAATATCCTGGGCTGCCAGCGTTTCGCTTTCCACCACGGCTGCCAACTGGAGTTCGGAGTTATCGCTGCCTTGGGCAGCCTGCTCTGTTATCTGCGTGGCCAGCTTATTTGCATCTAAAAACATTTCAATCGACGCGTTCTCAGTCACGTCAGTCTGGTACTGTATTGATTTACTCTGTATGCTTTTGGGAGAGCTGAAATTCTTCTTTCGCTTTTTGGTCTGAGCGGATTTCTTTTCTAAAGCTGTTTTCTTTGCTTGTGGCTGAACCAACTCTGCAGGAGGAGCGTCTGCTTTCTCCCGATTGTTGTAATCTCGGAGAGTCAGAAGGCAAGTCTGCTGATTCATTTCAATGTTTCCAGTGATACTAGACGTCTCTGTAGAAGAGGGATTAGCAATAAAAGCAAAGTCTTCCATCTTTATTTTGCATTTAGTCACCACTTCTTCTACTTTGAGATAGTCGGCAGCCTGGTGAATTTCTTTAACATTCCAGCTGCAAGGAAACAAGATTTACGTGACAATATTCTGGACAAAGCAGTAATTTGTTCTGTACCAACTCTATTAACACAGACAGCACAACTACAGAGAAGTTACACAGCAAGACCTAATCTTGTGTCCATAAGACACCAATAAGATAATTATTCTCCAACTGACAGCCCGTGCCTAGTGGAATCTGCAGCTCCACAGAACTGAAGATGTTATTTTTGTTTGCATGCCTTTTGTAGAATTTTAATTCTGACTGTAAGGTGGTGAGACCGGACTTTGTTTTGTCTGTCCAAAATGCTCAGAAGTCATAACACAAAGGGATAAAAGACTGGAGAATAAAATGCTACAATTATTATCCTTTCTGCCAAAAATCATAAGTAATTCACAAGCAGCATATTCACCCCAGCAATTCTGCAAAGCAGCTATTAACCTTGTTTTATAAAATGACTTGCACACATTCTTTATTCTGTATGAACTACACACAGACTGCATCAACACCAAAGAAATCCTCGTTTAAGTTACTACACACTATTTTTCAGTTATATTTTTCAGTATCCTATATTTCAACACAGGCCTTGATGATTTAGAAAAAAAAAAGCATCCAAAAACGGTAGCAACAAGTACCAGTAACAATCTGTGGATTTCTGGCACTTTAACTAAAGATGAACAGTAAACAACAACATTCTGCCTGTCTATTTCACAGCAAACTAACTAAATCATCCGACAACAGGCAACTAGCCAAAATTATTCTCTGTCCATGTGTAAAACTGGCTCAGTAGCTTGTATGCCACTAGCACAGAGCTCTAGGTAAACCCTCTAGGGTTCACACATGCCCCTGCCGTCACAGAAGACAACGGGGGCTGCAGCAGGGATACATGGCAGGCTGACAGGTACACGCCAGCAGAGCCCCAGGTGTTACACAAACAGCTCTCCCTGGGTAAGAGCAGCACGGTCACAGCCCACGTCTTTCAGAGATCCCAGCCGCTCCGAACGAACCCAGAGACTTGCAAAGCCTGAGGCACTAACTTTGAGGCACTGCTGTGGGAGTTGCTCTATTAGCATTAAAACTTGTAGCGAAGTTAGAGACAGAAACAACATCGAAAGGACCACCCAGGCTTTTAAAATTCTCAGTCTGAGTTTCCAGACATCAGCAGCAACAAAGTTTTTTTTTTTCCGGATGCATTTGACACCAGACATTGCAACAGGAGTTACACTTCTGGGCTAAGTGCCTCTGAGTAGTTACAGCTAAATGAGCCACACCTCTTTCTTTTCCCTGAGAGAGCAGCACTGCGAAGAACCCTCCCTGTACACAAAGTAACACAACATGCACAAAAACACCTCCAGGAGGGGGAAAACAAGTATAGTTTCTGTGTGTTAACTGGAAAAAAGGCTCTTACAATCCAACTTCGGGAAGAATGGAGTTATCCCTCCCCCTCCCAGTAACCACACAGGATTTTTAATCCTTCCTGATCCTGACAGAAAGACTCAAGAAACTGCACCTATCAGCAAAATATCTGACAACATACTTTTGTTTTGGGACTTGTATGTCATGTGCTACCCTGAAGCATGCAAACAGACGATCTTCAATGGTTTGTATGCATCACATCCACTACTGTGCTCCTCCCAGATGTGTTACAACGAACAAAAAACCCAGCACTGCCTCAACACGGTTTGTTTCCCCATTTTCTATCCGCACGCGTTACCTGTCAAGGTTCAAGTTCCCCGTGTAAATAAATTCCAGGAGCTTTTGGAACCCATCGGCCTTGACTTGCGTCTGATCCAAGACCACGTTGTTGTCCGAGGCGTCCCGGTAGAAGGCCCCGAAGTACTCGCTGAAGGAAGCCAGCACATTTCGGTGCGCCTTGAACTGGAACTCGCCGATGACGACGGTGCAGTCGCAGAGGAAGCCGGCTTCGCGCTGCTTGTTCAGCCTCTCCAGCAGGTGCTCGCAGTGATGGGCGTACTGCATCTTGCCAGCTGCCTCTTCTCCGTCCTGGGAAAGCGAAGCAGCCCCGTTACACACCGGATTTTACTTTTTTTCCCCCCCCTTCCCTCAAAATAAAGTTAATGCTGACAGACACCTCAGCTCTGACCCCTCCCCCCCCCCTTCCCCGTGGCCGCCTCCCTCACGGGGCCTCCCTCAGGGCCGCGGGGAGCCCCCGGCCGCCGGGGCTTGACCCGGGGAGCACCGGGGGACAACGGGGAGCGGCCTGGCCACAGCTTCCCGGGGCCGGGCCCCTCCTCAGCCCTTCCCCGGTGCCCCCCGGGTCCCTCCGGGCCGGGCCGGGCCCGCCTCAGCCGCTCCCTCCCGGGCCCGTCCCTGAGGCGGCGGCGCCTCGGGCACCTGCGGCGGGACGAGCGGGAGGAAGCGGCGGCGCCTCCGCCTCAGGCCGCCATGTTGTGCCGCCGCCGCTTCCCTCACGCCACTTCCGGTGCTCCCGGGACCGCCGGGGACCGGAGAAGGGCACGGGGAGGCTGCGGGGGGAGCGGGGACTCGGCGGGCAGCGCCCAGAGGGGAACGGGGCGGGACGGGCCGCGGAACGACCGCTGGGAGGGTCGGGGAGGAGAGGACTACAGCTCCCGTGATGCACCGCGGCGCGGTTGTGCTGGGGTGTAGGGTGCTAGGGAGCGGTGCATGCTGGGGGATGTAGTCCCGCTGGGACTGAAGGCTCTGACATCTCTCCGTGTTGGTGCTTGCAGTTCAAAGTAATTCGGGGCGCTGGCTCAGCAGCGCTGGCGGACCTCGATTGCTTTCTAGCACGACGTCGAGAAATATATAGGGGGGGGAAAAAGAAAAAAAAGGCGAGCCACCCGCCGGTGTTTCCGCCCGGTTTCGAACCGTGGACCTTTCGCGTGTTAGGCGAACGTGATAACCACTACACTACGGAAACCCCGCTCTGGAACGCGTTCTGCGGCGAGCCCCCTCATGGTACTCACCGCGCTCACCGCTGCGGCCTCACCCCCAGGATCCCAAAATCATTAGGGTTGAAAAGCCCTAAAATCACCTGGTCCAACCACCCCCTACCACCGTCACCCTCTGAGCCGTGTCCCCAAGCACCACCCCCAGGGACGGTGGCTGCCCGCTGCCCCATCTGCCACAGGCAGCCTCAGCGGGGCTGTGGAAATAAACAGCTTGTTTGTGTTCCTAACGGCAGTGCCGCGGGTTTGTGGTGCCTTTCTTTATAACACTTTTCACGTGGGAAAAGGCCCTGCGTAGTCTGGTACGGTTTCAGGCAAAAGCAGGTGACTTCTTGAAGTGTGCAGGCTGACGGAGCATCTTTTCTTCCTCTCCTTCAGGCAGTGAATCGAGGAGACACACTGCCACCACCGCACACAGCCCTGAGATTTACACCTGCTGAAGAGCTGGACCCGCCACCTTTTGGGTTTTTATTTGAACCACGTCGAAAATATTCGTTGCTGGCTGAGAAAGGGTCCTACCGCCAACAATCGCAGCATTCACGTGACAGAGAAACTTTGAGATCTTGATTTTCAAAATCACCCGATTCATTTGCAATATATTTAAGCCTGTATATGTAAGTAAACAGAATGCCGCACCTTGGGTTAATGTTTCACACCAAAGTGTCATTTGAAAGCACTTTTTCCTACAGCGCCAAATCTACTGGCCAAATCTATCTGGGGTGGTTATAGGCCCAGATTTCAGCCCCTGAGCCCAGCCCCAGCCCCAGCCCCCAAATTCTAACCCCCAATCCCGAGCCCCCAGGTCTCCGCCCCCAGACCCCAGCTCCCACCCCCTGTTTCCCAGCGTCCTGACTCCACCTCCTGGACCCCGGACCCAGCCACCAGGTACCGACTCCGAGCCCTAAACCCCAAACCCGTAAACCCCAAACCCGTAGACCCCTAGACCCCAAACCCCTAGACCCCAGCACTAAACCGTTAAGACCCCAAACCCTAAACACCTCAACCACCAGGTATTTGCCCTCTAGACCCCAGCTCCCAGTTCTTAACCCCCGACCCCAGGTCCTAACCCAACCCCAGATCCCGGTCCCAAGCCCAGACCCCATTAGGGTCACGGGGGTGGGGAGGAGGGAGGGGGGGGAGTCCCCAGCCCGGCGCGCGCCGCGGAGCACGTGGTGCAGCCGGCGCGCGGCTAACCCGAGCCTTCCAAACTCCCGCCGCTCTCCCGGCCCCGCCCCCTTCCCCCCTCTCGCCCAATGGCGGCGGAGGAGGGTGCCGCCTCGACCAATGGGGGCGCGGCGGCCCGCGGTATAAAAAGCCGCACGCGGGGGGCTGCGGGCGGGCCGCGTGGCGGGTGGGAGGCCCGCGCGGATCTAACCCTAATGGCGGCTGCTGCCGCTCCCTGCGCCCGCCCGCTGTTTTGGTCGCTGGCTTTCAGCGGGCGAGGGGAGCAGACAGGGAAGGGAAGGGGACAGGGAGGGAGGGATGGAGGGTGGGAAGGGGGGCGGGAGGCGGGAGGCAGTGAGGGGGGCGGGGCGGGTGGTCTGCGATCGCCCCCGGCCGGAAGAAAAATAAAGAAGAGGAAAACAAAAAAAAAAAAAGAAAAAAAAAGGAAATAAAGAAATAAAAACGAAATAAACCACTAATGATAAAAAAAAACGTCAGCGGGGGCTCGACTCAACGCCCGTCAGCTCTGGGGATCCCGGCTGCCGGGGGCCCCCCGCCCGGCCCCCCCGCTGTCCCCCCTCCCTCCGGCCGCGGTCGGCCGGCCTCGCCATGGCCCCTGCCGCCGCGAAGAGCTCGCCTCTGTCAGCCCGGGCGGCCGCACGAAGGGGGCCGCAGGGCCGGGGGGTCCCCAGCCCCCAGCCGCCGGGATGACCCCAGCAGAACAAAAAGGGAACGGTGGCGGCTTTCCTGCAACCCCTCCGCCGTGGGGTGCACAGCCGGCCACGCTCCAACACCACCGAGGGCTCTGAGGTGTCCCCCCCCCACACACACACCACGGGGCGGGCAGGGGGCTGAGGGGATGGGGGGCACCGAGGGGGTCCCCTCTCGCTGTCCCTGACTGGGAAATGGGCAGCAGGGAGGCTGGAGGTGCGGCTGGTCTCGTCACGGAGGGCCTGGCAGTGATGTGGACTTGATGCGGACTTGAGGGGCTTGATGGGGGCTTGAGGAACATGCGAGGATATCATATCCGAGGATGGGCAGCTGGCAGTAAATATTTGGTGAAGGTGTGGAGAGGCGAATGACGACAGATCTGCAGGAGAAAGCGTCCGGGCTTGTCTGAAGTCGCCTCCCCTCCAGGCCCGGGACGCTGCCGCGCACCGAGCTGCGTGGTGCGAAGATCTGGGCTCACCGCGCTCACCCCGACCGACAGGCTCCGAACGTAGCTCCAAGGCCGAAATCACCACCTGAGGAAGGATTTCTCCAGCCAGGACCAACATCTTACAGGAGACTCGCCAGAAATACAAACCCACGTGCATGTCACGTGTGATGGGAGCCAAGCGTGCGCTGCTTGCCGCAGATCGCACCTCGGCGGGACATTGGCATGGCCCTGGAAACTTGGGTCAAACGCGGCTCGATGCTCATTTTTTATCGCCTGTCCGACGGTTTCCTGTGTGTTTGACCAGTGCCATCTTGTGGTCTTTTCTTCTTTCTTTGTGCAGATTTGAGCATTGGTGAACTTGGGTACTTAATTTTTGTAAGAGTGTTTGAAAGAAACATGTGGCCAGAATGAGTGGGAATGCGAGAGTCCAAAATCACCTGCTTGAAGCTGCAGAGCTCCTTCCTGTTAGCAGGAACTGAATCTCTCTTAAAAAGCCTGACCTGGCTGTGCCAGGGTTTGGTAACACGCCTCTAGTTTCAAAGTAATGCATTTTCAATGTTTCTGAGCAACAGGTTTCACTAGCAACGAAATACTTTGTCAGACTTGTAATTGCAAAGCCAAGATACTTCATGTGCTTAATGCTTGTTTTTTTTCCAAATGAAGCTTTCCTTGCCACACAAGTATCAGGACAAAACGTTGTTTCATGGAATGTATCTCTCGAGGCATTTACCATGTTTTGTTTTTTTTTCTTTTCATTTTTTTTCTCTTTTTTTCCATGTTGCTTCTGAAAGTGGTGATAAGCTTAAACTACAACTTCGTGTATGCATGAAAAAGTGTAGTTATGTTCGGCTTATTCATGTACCAGAGAATAAACATTTAGAAATGGAGAACTTGGTCTACTTTTATTTCTGTCTGTTTATTATAGCAGGGAAGACTTTGCACAAACGTAACTGAATCTGCTGTTTCAGAAGGGTATTCTGCAGCCTCCTTCCTGTGCCTGCTGATCACTGAAACAGCCCAGAAAGGGGAGACAGCCGCTTTTTAGGAATTGTAACAAAAATTCTCAGCACTTTTTTTTTTTTTTTTTTTTTTCCCAGAGTAGTTTAAAGCCATTTGCAAGTGATATCCGCCATTGCATATCAAAGGAATTGCAGCTGATGGCTCTCCTCTTAAGTGGGAGAAGCAGCTGCCGGTGAGAGTCAGCAGCCTGGGAAGCAGGTTGGCATCAGTCGCTTGGTGTTAGGCAGATTTTCTTCCCTGCAGAGCATGAGTTAATATACCCGCTTGTTAACATACCTGTTAATATATTCATTGTTAATATACCCTCTTGTTGTTGGGTTTTGTTTGCTTGTTTTTGTTTTAAATATATTTGCTAGTTTGAAGCTTGCCTGCACTGAGGAGTTTATCACCGCTAGCTGCGTGGCACAAAGTAGTACAGAGAGGTGATGATATCTGGGAGGAGTACGTGTGCCCAAGGAAATTATCAACACACCTTTCTGAGGTTCGTTCTCTAGGCTGCCACTCATGACTTGGGAACTAGGGTTGTGTGTCCTGGCTGACTTACTATCGAGTGTCAGCTGCCTGGAAATTAAAGCCAAGAAGTTAGGAGGTCCTCTAAGGATTGTTTAGGTGGTGAACTTCGAAGGATGCCTTGCTCACATCTGCTCGAGACAGATGTTTTCACTGTTTCAGATCAGTCGTGTGACACCTGCTTTGGATGCATGGAAAGTGCTTTGGCCAAAGGTGATAACACAACTTCTGTCATGCTAGCACTAAGAAATGGCCTCACCATGCTCTGGTAAAAAGTGAGTTCCCATTGCATGGTTGTATTTCTAGTGTGGCATGCTTTTTCTGAATATTAGAGTTTTTGTTTTATTTTTTCTTCTTTTTTTTTTTTTTTTTTTATCCCTTTGAGGCTAAGGGAATTTTTTTTTTTCTTTCTGTTGAGAATGTTAAATAAACAAACAGCACCATGTGGGTTAAATCCTTTAGGAGGCTTGTTCTGTGGGATCCGGGGGTAGCAGCAGGTGTGACATTGCAGCACTTGTGTGAAGAGCCCTCTTGTGACGGAGTTTCAGGAGTGGATAGGTTTGGGGATGTTGGGTGGGTGACCTTACCTCCCCCATGGGAGTGAGTTATTCTGCCCATGGCACTTGGTGGCATGGGGGGTCCTGAGCTGTGCTCCAAGCCGGGCTCTGCCTGCAGCCCCCCTTCCAGCAGCGGTGCCCTCCTGGCAGCACAGCAGCACTTTTTTCCACTCCAAAGAGCTCACTGTGTACGACAGCAGCAGTATTTCATCTCACGCTGGTTTCACTAAGCTGTTTCCAATTTGTGTTTTAGCTTTCTTGTGTTAATTTGGAGCCATTCATGATTGGGATGTACGTGATTTGCCAGTACACAACAAACCAAAATAAGAAAGGTCAAAATCTGTTCACGAGGTTCACATGCGAAGATACGTGAACTCCACTAAATTGGTATAGATTCACATCCCCGTGTGTCTTTGTGTGCAAACCCCGAATACACTTTGCTGTGCTCTTCAAATAAACAACAGAAAAGCTGGGTTTCTTTTCAGTTATTTAAAATTCTGCTAAGTATTTCCAAAAGCTGTGGGCAAGGATGCCAGGACGTGCAGGCGTTGTAGGAGCAGTGCGAGTGGAGTTAACATTGAACTGCAGCACTCGGTCTAACAAAACAGTTCACGCTGACCTTGCTTATGAGACAACAAAAAGTGTCTTAAGAAGAAATAATAATTATCAAAGAGTAAAGAATGGTTTAATTCAAAGGCTGTTTAACCTCTGACAGGTCTGGCAAACATTAATAGAACCTACCCTAATGTTGTGCCTCAACAAGGGGCACGTTCAAAAGGTGTTGGGAGTCATATCTAAGGGTATTTATCAGCAGAAAGAATGGCAAAAAGAATGCATCTCAGCCGTGTTTAAGAAACCTAATGGCAACGTGAAGTCATGCAATCTAATCTTAAAAATACGGACTAAAGGTTGTTTAAGCACATAGTGAATTTCTGTGCTTTCCTTTGCACTGCTCACGTTCAGCTTGACAGAGCAGAGCCGCGAGTTGTTTTATCCAAAAGCTGCTAGGAGAAAATGACAGAGGAACTTCAGAGAGTTCTGGGTATTATCTGGGTTTGGCCCTGTGCAGGGTGGCTTTGACCTGTGTGATGGGTCAGACCAGGTCTGTCTGCAAGCAGGAGCTCAGTGGTACATGGCCCTTGCACATACTGGGAAGGTTGGGGCGACTTTTGCCTTCTGCAGTTGTCATTCTCAGCTCATAGAGGCACGACAGTAACTTGGGTCTAACAGTATCTTAAAATTGAGCTTTATTTGGTAATCTTTTACTTTGTGTGATTCAACTCTAGCCACAGAAAATGGGGGAGTTTTAGAAACTGACCTGTTCAAAAAGAACAGTTGTTGAAGTCTGGATTTATTAAATCATGCATTTATTTTTATACCTGGTTCCCAGGTATACCAGACGTAAAATCAGAGCGGTTTAGGAGTAAGAGACTTCTTTTCTGCCTCTCTTTTGTTCAATTGAATATTGTAGTTCAGTTTTGAATGGAGGAAGCTGCTCTCCTATATGGCTTGATCAAGTCTGTTTTCTACATTTTGTCTGTGCTCTGAAGGCGGTCTGTGGGATAGGCTCCTGCTGCTGCTGCTGTTTTTTTTTCCAACAGTAGATGGCAATAGCTATTCATTTGTAAAACACGGGAGCAGAACTCAATGCATTGCAGAATTTATGTGTAAGCAGGATCATGCTTGGCTACGGATTTTAAGAGAAACTATTTATAAAAACCATATTTTTTTTTCAAGAACAGGTAAACTGTTGTTAAATAACAACCTTTGCAATTTAAATAAAATTGTTATAGAATTCACTTCAAAGCAAAAATGTTGAAAGACATTATTTAAGCTTCATAGCAATGCACTGTAATGAATTGTCATCCCTGTGTAAGAAGGCATTAAAAATGCATTTTGTGATGTACATTTTAGCAAAGCTCAGGTCATGAAGGAATGCTATTTAAATTATTATTGTTATTATTTTATTATTACTTTTCAAGCCTGACCAAATTAGTAGTAGTTTTCAGTTTATGTTTGTCTTAGAAACTAATCAAAACACATTTTTCTCAAATTAAAGATTTTCCTTTTCCTGTTTATAAACTTCAGGATTCACCTTGAAAAATTAGTTTGAAACCTTGACCTCAAAAATAGTGTCAGAGATCAGCATTTGCAGTTCTTCAATTTTATCTTTACCTCTACAAAAGCATTGCATAATTAGACACTGGAGGTGCAAATGGTAGCCTGTCTAGTTTGCCACAGTTGCCCTCCCCCTTTCTCACTTATTTAAACAGATTTGCAGTTTGCTTTTGTGAGATGTATACTTTGTTTCCCAAACACAAATGTGGGAGGTGTGGGAGGGAGGAAGGTAATCGTCTGTTACAAAGTTGTAACCCAGTCACAAGACTTTGGGGAATTTCACAGCTGCAAACCAAATTTCTGCTGCATTATCATCGCGTTCTGTTTTGCCATGATAACAAGTTTAAAGGCAGCACTTCTCTGTATTTTGTTGGAAAGATAATCAGACATGTACATTAATGATGGAATATTGGCAGCTATGATAATTTGGGAGCAAATATTTGAGAGCAGCAATTAGTATTCCAATAAAGTTTTTTTTATTATTATTTTTATTTTTTCTTGTGTTGGTGTTATGTGAATCGTGCATGTGGATGCTTCACTGAACTCTGAGGGGGACAAAATAGGGCAGAAAGGGCAGAAATGGTCTGAAATGAAGGGGATTTGGTCCCAGACTGCTGCAAGTCCAGATGTGCCCTGCTGAGCACTTTTCCTTGGCGGATCCTCCACCTACGAAGGTCTGTGGGTGAGAAGTGCTGCCCAGCACTGTCCCCACTGCTGTCCCCTTCCAGGTCAGGATATTCCCGTGTAAAGCCTGTGCTGCAGCCTTCCAGGACCAGAAATATTTACCCAGCCCGCACACTTAAACCTTTTCTCTCCGTTTCAGCCTCTGAGCCTCCTAAAGCGAGGAATTCCATCACTTCTTTCATCACTCTAATATTCCTTTAAACAACTGTATCATGGGATCTATTGTACTTAGCTACACCACGTCTACCGTACAGTCCATGTTTTTCATCACAGGAAGCAGCTTGAACTGCTTATAACACATGGAGTATACATTTGTCTTGTTGTAGAACAGCTTTATATCGTTCAGCTGGCTTTACAGCCTCTTACGTGTCTAAAGATAAGCATGTTTGAGTATAATCCTGAAGTTTTTATCTTCTGCATCATCAGCCTGCACTTTAGTTACCACTTCGTATTATGCTTTTCTGAGCAGCTTTGAACAAGCCTAGCCTGACAATTAAGGGAGTGAACTGGCAAAACTCTGCTAATTTCTCTCCCTTTCCTTTCACTCTTATCTCGTTCCCCAAGGTACACGTCTTTATCTACCTGTTTCCAAGAAGGTGTTCAATTAATAACTCAGAGGAGTCAGAGCTGATAGGATCTTTTCATGTATTAATTTAACTCTTCGTTTTACAGGAGGTGCCAGAAAAACGCTGTTTTCATGCTTTCTCTGTTTATCCTGGCCAATTTTTAATTTTAATTTTTATTTTCTTATAGGGTTGAAGTTGCATGCTCCAGTTCTTTGATTCTGCTCCCAGCAAGTTATCGGTGATTGCAGTAGGGCCTTGCAAGTAGCTGGGGCTCTCACTGCTGTACTGAATAACAGTTTCCTTCTGTATTAATGTAGATTTTTTTTTTTGTATGGTGATTTTTATTTGCAGGAAAAGAAAAAAAAAAAAAAAAAAAAGAACCCGCAGACACCCACCTAGGATCTAGAAATATTAATGGTTTGTTATTCAGCCTCTTTGTGTATTTCTGGTGACAAGAATAATGCAGTACATCAATGATGAGTACAACAAAATTAATTTCCAGTGGAGACGATCACAAAACTAATGCAAAGACAGTTTGTGTGTGGCAGTCACTTAGCAGCTACAGACAGCAATGTTTAAAAGCTCCCTGATCTTTCACTAGACCTGAATGGGAATATATTTATTTTCCATTTGTGCTGGTCTTGCGGCATTCAAACTTGCAGTAAGTGTTAAGATGAATTGATACTATAACAAATACTCTTGGCTTGTCTGCAATTTAAGTGTGTCTGGTCCCTAGAAGTATCTACATCACTGGCAATGTGAGCTGAGAGATACAAGAAAAAAAACCTAGTTGCTCTTGGCTAGAGCTGGAGAAGAAGACACCCAACTCCACAGAAGAGCAGGTCAGTTAGTGAACGTGAAATGAATGAATTTCACTGAGAAAACAGGTAACCAACAAACAAAACATGAAGTTCTACACTGAAAAAAAAAATTAAAACCAGAACCTTTTGTTTGTTTTATTGGAGGTGGAGTTAATTCTTTATTGTTGTTTTTAATATTGAAATATACTGATAAAGGATTTTAAAAATTTATTTTCCTATTACTTGTAAATAACTGTTCTAATTACTTTCAGAGGGAGTAGAAACCATGAATCTGAAACCATCAAAAATGAATAACAAATACTGGCAAATGACAAGTGGAGTTTGGCTCTTGATTTTCCTTGTTGAAAGAACACACAACTTTCAGTGAACCATTTTCCTGGAAAACCCACAGAATCCAAAGGTATCTAGTGCAGAAATTGGTATGAAGTACAGAAAAACAAACAAACGAAAAACCCTACCCATTAATAAGCTTTTCAAAATTATCTCTTTTTCTGCCAAGTTGTTTTCTTCATTCACCACAGGACTTTCTATACTGATTTTTTTTTACCCCCTTGGCAATGCCATTTTTCAGGTAGCAAAGTTGTATCACCAGGACAAAAAGCTGGTTTACATTCAGTGAGGATTGTAAAAAAAATGTGGAGTAACAGTTAAATTACTGATTCTGTGCTTAATACCGGCTACTGTTTCAGTTCTCAGTCTATTTCATGGAAATCTTAGGAATGTGAAGTCCAAGTTAAATAACCTCTGGGATACAGCAGCTTTGGAATATTTCCAGTGCTTTGTTCCTATTTTCCAGTTTATCTCGCTGGTGTCACTGGAGCAGATGACATGAGAAGCTGCAGGTGACTTGCTGGCTTGCAAACCTGCCGTGTTGGAGGGCTTGGCTGCCCTGTGGTAACATTAAACGTCTTTAAAGTAGGATCTAGTCTTGTAATATCAGCCAGCTCGAAGCATTTTAACTGTGCCTCTCAACTGTAGGTTCTGGCCAAAGGCTTCAGATAGCTCAGGAATATGGTTTAAAGAGGAGTTATTGCAAACGGAACAATACATAAAAAGGTGGAATTCTGCCCTTCTGAAGCCAAGTTCTGCAAAAGTTTTTTAGTATTCAAGTATTTTCCTTGATAATAGTGCAAAGTGAAACATAAATGATAATGGACAGTAGCCTTTGCTATTTTTCTATACATCTGTTCAGATTGACTGGATTCTGGACAGATTACTGCAGCAAACAACATCAAAGTGAAGGCAAGATACTGGACGTGGCTGTGGCTTGGAGTAATTGTGAGCGACCTGACTGAGGAGGACACACATTATTTCTTGGGATCTGATAATTGGGTTTGTGATTTACCAGCTGTTGCTGCTTTTTCATGGGAATCTTTGTGTCCTAAGTATGCCTTTTAAAGTAGCCCCTTCTAGTAAATCAGAGGTAGATAAGTCCCTTGGTTGAAGGCTTGGGGACTGAATTCAAAGCCCAGAGGAGAGGTTATTGAATGCCCACGGGCAGAAGCCAGGGACCTCGGGCTGCTGCGGATTCCCAAGTGCTGTGTGCTGCTCGACGAGGAAGAATACGTACTGACAGTGTTCCTGAAGGCACACTTCAAGGACAGAATTAAAACATTTCCGTAGGGTGTAGCCATCAATCACCAGAAGGATGTTCGTGTACACCAAGTACAACACAGCACAGCTTTCCAGCGACCTTAACACACCAGCCAGCACAGGAGCTGCTAGAGTAATTACAGATTACATTAAGTATCAAGTAAAAGCCAACAGCCAACTACGAGGCGAGCCTTTTATGCATTATTAAAATCATATCCTTCCCAGAAGATTCAAGCAAATAAAATTGTATTTGATAATGCAATCAGTAAAAAGTGAGTTTGAAAAAACCTTGCCTTTGTTGATAATGTCCCAAGAAATCCTAGGTTTTATATAATGCCTAATATACATAAATGTTGAAATAATCCCTTAGGTAAATTAACAGTTTCAGTTGCACAGGCTGAGACTGTCTTGATTTTTTTTTTTTTTATAATAATTATACTTTATTAAGAAATAATTGTTATATACCAGGCATGCATCGCACCTAGGTTAACAATTAAAGACTATGGTCGCCTGATATTTCTGCAAGTAGAATATAGAAAATTATAAGAAGCATGAAATTGGAAGAATTGTTCCTATGAATCAGGAAGCTAGTTCTTCTTCCCAAGCAGCTGGCTGGGCCAGTTTGTTTTAAAACAAGGCACATGCTATTCCTATATATCACATACGCAATTTTGGAAAAAGGTTGACACTGAAGGATAGTGTAGAGCAGGGTTAGTGTGTTGCTTCTCTCATCCTACCTGGTCCAGGAGCAGGCTGCAGAGCTGTCAGCAAATGGGCTGAAGCTGCACTGACCATTGAGAGCGTGCCTCAAAGTGGGATGCTGTGCAGATCATCTGAGTAAGTGGCAAAATGACTGAAAATAATTAAGGCCAAGATAAATCAGTTTTGTGACAATACGTTTTACACACAGAACACCACAGCTGCAAAGATCTTACTCTTCCATCACCAGCTGGCATAGCGGTGTAAGAGCCTACCCCTGCCGTGCCTAAATGAGGACCCATGTGCTTAATTGTTCTTTAATTCCCCAAACCTGTAAGAGTTGCTGCAGCTTTGTGCATCCCACCAGAGCTGTTACCCAAACAGCAATTACTGTCTGGTCTGTTTCTCCTAGAGCACAAGGCAATGCTGCTTCCAGCGGGAGGCAGCTGAGAGTTTGTCTTTAATTTAGGCAGTTTTAGCTACTCCAGATCTAGATACGGTCTGAACCGTGGCTTTTGAATCAAAGCTGCCCTAATAAATTCTATTTTTTACTTTCTAAAAGCCAGATTGCTTATTTAAAAAACAAAGCATAGGTTCCTTTTTTTTTTTTTTTTTTTTTTTTTTTTTTTTCTAAACAAACCAGAACCTCTCAGGCCGAAGACCTTCTCTGGGGTTTTGCTGTTTGCTGTTGCAGGGAACCTGCCCATGGCACTGGGAGCAGGCACAGAGAGCCCAGGGCAGCGCGTGGAGGTGTGCCTGCTGAGCCCAGGGCTGGATCTGGCCCACTGTTCTTGCTGTGTGAATAGACATCCTCTTTAAGTACTTCAGAGCTTTGTAATTGATGTTTTCCACTCATTTTCTGCTAGTTCTGTATTTCGGTCGAGTGGCGTTTCCTCAGCTTTCAGATCTATGCTCGAACACTGGAAATGCTCACTCTCATGCATAATGAAAGAGGAAAAGTTGCAGGGGAGGAATTTATTGGCTACGGTCTCCATTCCTGCTCTATATCTTGCTCCACAAGCTCCCACAGCAAGTGAGTGGTAGAGCCAAGAATAGAACAGCACTTCTCCGACACCCAGTCCCGTGCCTTAACCCCTGCCTCCCGTGAGAAATTTTGTTTCGCTTTTCTGTGCGGCGCAAAGATAAGATCATACTTTATTTTGGTGTACAAATTGATCTCCAGGGTGAATGAATAAGGTTGGGAAATAGCCAGAGAATAACCCAATGTAAACAGTGAAACATAAGGAGGACATATATATAATGCTGCCGCTTCTCAGACTGCTGTCTGAGAATTAAGAGAGAATTAATTAAAAACTACATGAAGGGACAGAGTTCTTGCGCCTTTGTCTTGGACACACGAGCTCTTCTTCAGGGAAAAAGGGAAAATTTTTCTGCTCAGCTGGGTGCTCTCAGGGAGCAGGCAGAGGAGGTGCAGAGGTTGTTCTCTCCACTGGTACCTGCTTTGTCGGGGATATCGATGGCAGGTGCAGTGATATTTCAGAAACCAAAGGCATTCGGAAAAAGACAGGGTTGGTATGGGTTGGCTGGTGTGTTCCAGCTGCAAGGTGCTGCTATTTTTGCGGGTTGAGTCTAATAAGGAGTAGCTTGTGTGAACTTAGCTAATATGAAGTCCCCAACTGCACCCAGCATTTACCACTGGCCATCGCAGCGGTGGGCGCTGGAAGTGCTGGCTCAGCACCCTTAGCTCCTCAAATGACCACTTCTTGAAGTTTGAACAAGGAAATAATACCCTCCCCAAAATATCTAGCTGCAGTGGTTTAAAATGAGCTCGGCTGATATCGGTGCTCACATTGTCCTTTGCTTTGGTGTCCACCAAACTTCCATCAGATTCATGACTACACTCGTGCTAAAAGGTCCAAACTTTTCATGATTTCTCCTCCAGAAAGACTTTGAGTTTTAACAAAGTTATCACCTTGCACTCAATTCCAGGCAGCATAAGAGCTTCTCTTTTACAGCCCAATGTGTGAGCAAGAGGCAAGGGCTTAGTGCCACAGGTGAAGCCTTGTTATGTGCAGAAGAATCATTGTCTCTGCAGATCCTAAATTTCAATCTTTCTCCCCCTGCTTCTGTAAGGAAATTTTATTTGTGCCTATACATCCACTTTGGATAACATTTGTACAAGCTGTTGCTGAAGGAGGATATCGGAAGTGATCTTTGCACCCTACCCTGGATCCCACCTCTCTTTTAAAAAGCCATAGAGGTTTGAAGAGTAAATATTTGGGAGAGATTTATTTCTAAAATCTCTTCACACATCATGAGCGGGTGTGTATGTGTATATGCACACACACATATATATGTATATGTATGTGAGAAAAAAATAGGAATCACTGTGACAGGATAGACTAAAGGTGACGGTAGCTTTCTGTGTCCTTTATTCATGCTTTTTCTATAAACATTTACAAGACAAACTGCAAATATGTTTGGAAATGCCCCCCCCATTATTTTCGGCACCTAACTGAGTGGAGGCAGAAGCAAATGGCTGGGGGAAGCTGAGGCATGTGCTTACGGCACCGCTGGGACACAGAGATCCCTCTCTCCCGATGTAAAGTAAGACATTTGCTTGCTCACTGGCTAGAAATGATTGGGACTTTTTTGGCAGTGCTTTACACTCGGGAACTCTTTATTTCTCACCACTGAAGCATTTGGTGGGAACATGCCAGCTTCAGTGAAACTTTTGTAATAAAAAGTTTGTTTTCAGGCTAGAACTGAGAGGGAGTGTGTCCTAACCCTGAGTGCCTGTCTGAGAAGAAGAACTTAACCCCCAAAATCTTCATGTTCCCAGAGAGCCCTAAGTCTGGGTGTTATTGGAGTGGTCTTTTCCTTTTCCTGTGCTTCTGTAAAAACAAAGCAAACAAACAAACCAAAAGCAACGAACAGAACCCACTTCTAAGTGCATCTTGCTGCCTTTGGGAAAACTTCGGATATTTTGAAATGATTTCTGGGATGGGAAAAATTATTTTTCTTCTTTGTACCTCAGCACTTTGTCATGAAATTTGCATGCATCTGAGGTTTTGCTCTTGATGAACGAGCTCTCATCTTTACAGCCTGCTGTGAAATAGGCTTAAGGACTTTCCTGAGCAATGAAAACCAAAAGGTTAAACCACAGATACCTTAGGAAATGCGAAGAAGGAGAAAACCAGATCTTTGCTTTCCTGCCTTTTCTATAGGGTTTTATCGTTTGTCCTTCAGCCAGATGCCCTGGTGTGGATGCTGGCTGCTCTCGCTGAGCAGGACATGGGAGCAGAGCAGCGCTGTGCCCTTGGCAGGGCTCCAAACTGGGGCTGCAGCAGCTCCAGGGCCTGGCAGCACCTCACTAACACTGCCCCAGCTGCTTTGTCCAGATGGGCTGGGCTCTTACGAGCTTTTTGGTTGCTGGAGAAAAAGCTGAAGGAAAAGGCAGACCTGCAACAAGCGTGAGATGCCATTCCCTGCCCTCCTCCAGGCAGCAGGTACCACAAGGCTGCTCCTGAAGGGCTGCCAGAGAGCTCATGGTGCTGAGCTTTTGGTTAGAGTCCATCAAAGGCAAAAGAAACCTTACAAATCACTGCACCGTGTAAGCATCCCCCTCGGGGAAGATGCCGGAGAAGAAACGGTCGAACAGATGTGTGCTATTAAAATGTACTCAGATTAGGGTGATGAGTGCAAATGAAAGAAACAATATAGAGCAGCAAATGGGAATACAGTGGAAATTTTCCCAAAGACCTTTTGAAAAGATTACTCAGTAGTCATAGTATCAGGATGCTGTACTTGATGGCTCTAGAACAGCGGGACTTCAGAGTACATTGGGTTTAAGTGTGGTGGAGGTGTTGATACCCAGCCTTTGGGGAATCCTTAGCTAGCAGAAAGGGCTGAGCGACATTATCTGTGCTCATCTCCTAAACAGATGCGGCAGACTGTGACACAGGAGCGAGTGATTCCTATCAGATGGGGAAGGAATGAAGCACACTCAGCTTCTGCCAGCTGCAGGTGTTGTCTGTAAATGCCCTCTATTGATATGATGTATTGGTCGATGCACATTTTCATATAAGCCTCAACAAACTGAAGCAAAAGTGCTCCAATGCTATCTTCCTTCTTCATGCCTTTTAGAAACAGGTATTGAATCAACTATGAATACAATCATTTTCCATGCGTTTATGATTTCAAATTAATGAAAGCCATATAAAAAAATAATTTAAAGGCACTTTTCTAAGAGAACAAAGGCAAAGATAGAATGTGGTTCAGCTCAGCCACTATGGAAGTCTTGAAAGTCCTGTGAAAGGTAGCAACAGAGCAGAAGATTTGCTGGGAACTGGACAGCAAAGCAAGCTAAAAAGTCGTATGTTTTCTGAATTATTTGTGTGAATACCTCAAATTTGCTCCGACAAACATTTTAATTTCAAGTTTAATGTTAATAGATTGAAAGAGTTATTTTTTTTCTTCCCCCCAACCAATTCTTACTCAGACTTTGAAGTTGATAATTTTAATTCAGCAGGGAACGGATGATTTTCTTTGATGTTTTATTGCAATAAACATGCTACATCTAGGCACCATTTTCTCTCCCCTGTTCTCTTTTATTCTTTATATGATGCTATTTGCATGTTAGCTACAGCAGGCATCAAATAAAACGTTTAATTAAAAAGTATTATCAGACGTCCAATGTAAAATCAAAGATCACATGCTCTCAGAGATCCAGTACCTTGATACTGCAGGAACAGGTACCTCAGAAATAGTCAGGTGGGGTAGATTAGACAGTAATTTATGCTAGCTTGTTTGCTTTTCCTTAGTACTCATTCCAGATACTGTAACCTGTTAGAGGTTTTAAGACAAAATAATAATTTCTAAAGTGAAATGTAAAAGGCTTCCAGTTTAAACAAAACTGATCAAAAAATTATGGAAGTAGGAAAATGAGACCTTTAGAATAAATACGACCAAAAGCATAATAAACACTGACTGCGAGCATAATCCTGAATGCTAACATAAATCCGTTTGTTGTAACAAACATTTAGTCTAATTTAATCTTTGAGTGTGTTACTGCCAGAAAGAAAAGGTTTTACAGGCTCTAATGTCTTGGTTACTCTGAAAATTCAACTCCAGCTATCGATACCGATAGCATTTCCCACTGAAAAGACCATTTTAATTATCAATGTCATCTATCTCAGTGAGGTCTATGCGTGTGTATCAATTACAGATCATTCTTCAAACTGCTAATAAGTTGGGTACGGACACGGGATTGAGAGATAAGATGAGGCGGCTTCTCACGCCGCCCGTGGAAGTTGATGGGGTCCGGTGGTGTGCTCTTACCTGCGAGCTTTTGTTTTGCTTCTGAGTCACTTTGACTTCAGATTAGGTAATCTAAACGACTGGTAGGGAACAGTAATTTTTTTTGTATTCTTTCACGCTCAGAAATTATTCCAACAGTTCTTCCGGCTGATAAATCGTAACCAAGCTGGTTTCTAATGCGTCTTAACGCTCAGCCGGTATGCGCAGAATGTTA
Source organism: Aythya ferina (assembly GCF_964211825.1). Lineage (NCBI taxonomy): Eukaryota > Metazoa > Chordata > Aves > Anseriformes > Anatidae > Aythya > Aythya ferina. The sequence continues at coordinate 23,733,225 of NC_140305.1, forward strand.
TCAGCTGTAGTGCTACAGATAGGGGAGGTGGAAAAGTGGTTTTAAAATTGTGTTGAGCTACTGCAAAGAATTTCCATTTGCCTCTCAGACATTGCCTTCTGCAATCCCAAGGCAACTGCATCTACGTGGTGGGGTCTGCCAGGAGGGATGCTCTGCAAAACACCCTTTGGGTCCAGTGGCTCCAAAGAAGTTGTGAACTACACGAAGTGTTGTGATTGCCCAGCAGGACAACAGAGAAGACCTATGGTTCTTCTTACCATCTCCCCTGGCATCTTTCCCTAAAAGACTTTAAATTACATTTTTTTTTTTTTTTTTTTTTTTTTTTTTTTTCCCAGAAGTGGTTTTGGTAACAGTGCAGGAATGCAAACAAACAAGTAAAAGTCAGTCTAATCAGCCCAAGATCCAAAATTTGGTACTTGGCTTCGTTCTTGGGAGTGACCAGTGTTTTCAGAAACAAACTCAATATAAATATCCCTGTATCTAATGGAAATGGACATCTTGTTTAAATTCAGAAGCAAAAAAAAAAAAAAAATGGGGTTAAGTGTAAGACCCCCGATTCAATTTGCATGTTGAGTAATCCGGACTGTAAGAGCAGCTCTGTCGTGTTAAGGTTAGGTCTTTCCTGTGGCTGTTCAAGTGGGCTCTGAAGTCTTTTTACCGTGTTGCAGGATATTGAGGGGGGAAGGTCTGACCTCCATCCATTTTTTCAGACACCCTTCTGCAGGTTTCATCACACTCCCCGTGCCTCGCACGCGGGACCTTGCTGAGGGCAGGATAGGTGCCCAATTGCCTACATACAATTTCATCAGGAAAGGTGTATGATTTATTGCCCTGTAAAGGGTTTTGACATGAAGCCTGTGAAAAGCACTATATAAATGCCAATACAATATAAAACGTCACACAAATACTTTACTCATTAATTCCGACCCTGTGCTTTTGGACTGGAGAGAAATGGGAGTGAAATATGAATGTGTTCCTTATGCTTTAGAGGGAAAAATGGGTTTGTGGATTTTATAAAGGCTGATGTGTTAACCTGTCTTTGTGGTTCCTGCAAAGAGAGGCAGGAAGACGCCCGCGCTTTACTGGCTGTACGGCTCCGAACGAAAGCAGTTGAAGGACCAGCAAAGAGAAACTCCGGGATCTCGCTGATAATCCTGGGTCGGCGTCCTGCTCTCACTGACACAAGCAGCTAATTTTAGTTTTGGCTCAAAAAATTCATTTATTGCAGTGTTGCCAGCCAGAGGCCCCTTTACATTTTCTGCTGTCGTCCCTTTACATTTCCCCCCTTACGTTTAGTCGTGTCATCTTGTTCAAGCAGCCAGATACCCGAAGCTTCCCCAGCCTCCCTGGTACAGGGCAGGCCTGCTTTTGCACAGGGCTCCAGTGAAAGAAATCATGATTTGGGGAATGGCAGTGCCCTGCTGGAGCTGCTGGGTGCTTGTTGCTCCGTTTCCCCTGCGAACACTGCCTAGAGGGGACCGCAGCTCCCCAAGCCCACATCCCACCTACCCACAGCCCCTTCCTTCTTCAGAGCCACCGGGGAGGCCCCCAAACACCCCTCTCTGCTTCTGTAGGGATTTTCTGACCCTGTCCATGCCACTGTGCTTAGCGGCAGCCAGCCTGGCCCCCTTGGTGTAATCAGCCCCTGTGCCGAGTCACCTACCTGCACAGTGGGGCTGCCTTTTTATTTTAATTTGTTTTTGCCCTGTGACCGTTGCTGAGCACTGAGGTAGAGCTCACCTCCTTCCTTTATTTTTACCTGGGATTGCTTTTCAAATCTCTTCCCCTTTCTGTCTTTCTCTGCGATTTTGATTATTTCAATTTTCGCTTTTAATAGGATGTTCACTTTCGGCTGATCTCTGCTGACATTTTTCCCTTTTGATTTGTCACACTATTAATTCCCCTCTGCCCAGTGTTTTGTCTACATTCAGAGCATGTTTGTTCTCTCTCTAGTGGCCCGTAATTACTTCCCCCCTCCTCCCCGTTACTTTTTCCTGTTGCATCTCCTTTAGGAGCAGGCAGACCAAGGGTCACCTCCTGAGGATATGAAGACACGACTTTTTTGGTTACGTGGTGCTCTAATTCTTGGGGAGGAGCTTGGCTTGGGGGCATTGGTTGTACCTCTCTTTGGTTAACTGGTAAATAAATGTTACGTTTGCAGCTGGGGGATGCACGAGTCCTGCTGTATGTCCTGGGATGTCCCTGCCCTGCCTCCTCCTTGCGGGGCTGGGGGCTTTGCTGGATGGATTCCTCACTGGTGGAGATGTTTGTGCCTCTTTGAGGTCTCTCCTAAGGCTTTGAGGATTTCCCTGAAAAAGGTTAAAAATTGTGGTTTAGATCTCTGCAGTGCATTGCTGTGGTGCCTTGAAGCAAAGCCCTGGGATCTGGTGAAGCCTCCCTCTGGTTACACGAGGCTGCAAGTCCCACATGAAGGAGCCACGATGAGGCAGAAAACAAAATTTTCTTCTTCTGTGCTCCATGCTAAGCCCCGTCCTGCTCTTTCCATCCACCCACTGCGTCCTCTTTCTTTTTCCTTCAGCCCAAACGGTGCCGAAACCCAAGCCCCCATGGGCAGATGTACTTCACTCACATCCATAAGGGCAGAAAGGTGATGTACCTCACCCTGCATCCCGCACCATTTCCACGGGGAACCATCCCCGGCGGAGACCTCTCCACCATCCCCTGCGCACCCCTCAACGCGCGACCTCTCTCCCTCCATCCCCCGGGGGTAGCATCCCTTCTGCCGGGCACGGGAGAAAGCCGTGTCCGCGGAAATCTCCGCGGGATGCTGGGGGGAGCCTCGGTGCCCCCTCCTGAGCCCTGCAGTGCTGCGCCGGGGCCGCGCGGGGGCGCCGCAGACCGCGCAGGAGGCGCGCAGCGTTGCGCGGGGCGAGCCCGGCCGCGGGGGCGGCGATTTGCGCGCAGCGCGCAGCGAGAGGCGCAGCCCCGGCCGCCGCTTTGCGCCCTTCTCCGCGGGGCTGAGGGTCCGGGGGGGTCGGGATCGGGGTCCCTACACCGGGAAGGCACCGAGGAGAGTTTGGTGCAGGAGTAAAATTGGGGGGAAAATAAGAAAAAGCGGTTTTTTGGGGGTTGGGAAGGGAGCCGATAAGTTGTAGGGCGCAAAATGAAATGTCTGGGGCTTACGCGAAGGCATGTTTTACAAGGGAGAGGGAAACTGTGCAGAAAATGCAAGCGCTTTTATTGCTGGGTTTCATTGCCTGCATCGCGGTGGATGCTTTATGCTACGGAGAGCAAGTTTAATTGAAGCAGATCGCTGATTTCGTCTAACAGGGGGCACGGGTTTTGGGGTTTGGGTTGCCTTGGGTTGGTTTCCAAGTTAACCGTTTCGGGGAGCAGAGGCAGCCAGGAGCGGGCTCCGCAGCCTCCGAGCTCGAGCCAGCAAATAAAAACACATTACATGAAAACAAACACCGAGCCCGGCTATCAGAGCTTCCATCTCTCTCTATTATTTTCCCTCGTATTTGGACCTATTTCTTTTTTTTTTTAAATCACATCTGTCGTTCCCAGCCTTTCCCAGGACCGCCGAGCAGAGCGGACAGCTTCCATGTGACCACCTAGCACAGGAGGCATTTTCTACTGGGAAACTTCGGAGCCCTTTTCTCCCTCCCTTACCTTCTGGGAGCTCGGAAAGGAAAATTTGCAAGCTTCCCAGCGATTAAAGCCTCCGTATTTGTCTTCAGACTCACCGGCTTTATCCAAACTTTTGTGTGTGTGCGTGCGTGCCCCCCCCCGTGCATTTGTAAAGTAGCCCCATCTAGCAATGATAAATATCCCTGTTGATCACTTGATTGATTACCTCTCGGAAAGGTCACGCGGGCTTGCAGTAATTTCCTTTTGCCTAAGGCTCCCTTTTCACTTTTACTCCCCGCACGACAGCTCCAAGTATACAGGATCTTTAGGTTGGATTTTAACCCCTCCATAGCTCCCCGAAAGCCGGCGGGGGAGCCGGAGGCGCTCGCCCGGCGGGGTCCGGCTCTGGGAGCCCCCTCCCCGGCTCGGCCGGGGGCTGGGGGCCGGCTTTAAACAACCAGACAAGCTATTAATTTACCCGTGCTACCCGGGGTCCTGAACCCAATTAATTTCTAATAATTACAGCCCAAGGGGGCTGGAGAGATCCCTCTGCCTCTTTCTAGCCTTGCCACTCGGCGGCACCGAGGTCAGCGTATAATAATAAAGTGTATATTTTGAAAGTGATCAGCAGAACAGTGAGTTATTGCAATGAATGAAAATTGTTTCCATTTTGCCTAATTGAGCCCATGGCTGAAAGCTGCAGTTCTGAGACTAAATAAAGAGGACTGTTTCATTTCAACGTGGGCTGGAAATCCCTGCGTTGCTTTTTTTTTTTTTTTTTTTTTTTTTTTTTTCGGTCGCCCAGCGAGGAGCTTAATTTCTTAACAGCAAACCCGAAATCAAGCGTTGGGTAAACAGTATTAATAATTGCATTACAATGATTAAATTAATCTTACTGGTAGCTAGGAGAATATAGATGGCGATTGAATAGCACGACGTAAAGTTCACTGCACAAAGACAATAGCCCAACAAAATACCTCGATGAAGAATTCCAACTTTTCTCCAAGTAGGCTGCGGGGCTCGTTCAATTGTCATGTAAGGAAGAGAAAATTTCCTGTTACGGGGAATGTGCGAGGGGGTGCTTGTGCTCTCCCGGCGTGGACGAGAAAACCATCTCCCACCCCCCACCCCCCCTCCCCAAATAAATATTTTCGCGTGGCCGTGGACCCGCTGCAAACGAGCTCTCGTCCCCGCAGCCGGCCGTGAGGGGAGGCGGAGGAGGCTGGCGGCGAGGCCGAGCCTCCCCCCGTCGGGAACGAAACGGATTTCCCGGGGGGGTCGTCGCGAACACGCGGGGACAGGAGCGAGCGTGGGGAGCCTGCGGCTGCCGACCCCGGGGGCGGCGGGGAGGGCGGGCAGGCGGCGGGGGGCGGCCGGGAGGCGGCCCGGGATGGCGGGGGGGGGGTCCCGGAGGGTGGCGAGGCACCTGCCGGGCTCCCGAGGCCGCCGGGACGAAGGGCAGGTGGCGGTGACAAGAGGGAGAGGGGGGGTGAGGGCTGCCCGCCCCGGGAACGCCGCATCTGCGCTCCCACGCGTGTCCTCCCCGCGAGTGGGCAGGGGAGCGGCAGGCAAAGAGTGGGGCGCAGGGCTTGGGGCTGGCCCCCGGGAGGGGCTGGGGGCTTCGAGGGGGCTTCGTGGGGGCTTTGCGGGGGTCTCCGCTGAAAGAAGTAGTAGGGTTTAAGGGAAGGGGGGAGTTTTGCAAAGCCCCCTCACGGGGGATTTTGCTTTTCCCAGACGCGGTGGCTACGTGGGTCGGTCTCGGGGGTGTTTTGGGGACCCACCTCTGGGCAGCCCCACTCCGGGAGGCGCTGCCTGGAGGGGCTGGAGGCGGAGAATAACGCCCGGCCTCCGAGGGCAGCCCCGCAGCCCGGCCCCGAGCATCCCCCTGCGGCGGGCAAGGGCTGCAGGGCTGGGATCTGCCCCCCAAAATAAATAATTATAATAATAATTATTATTATAATTATAATCATCATCCCAATCGCAAATCCCAAATAACGCCCGGCATCAAGGGCGGCTCGGCAGGGCGAGTTCCAGCCCTTTGGGGAGCGGTGCGGGAGAAGGGGGACCCCATCCCGCGTGGGTCCGGGGGGGCACGGGTGGGGTGCGGGGGTCCTGGCCGGCGGGGGGGGCCCCGATCCGCAGCACCGGCAGCGAGAGGGGAGGGTGGAGAAGGGGAAGGGGCGATGCTGAGGATTTTATTAAAACAAAAAGTTGAGCAGCGTGTATGTACTGGCGCAGCACCGAGTCTGAAAGATTGTAATTTTCTTTTATGGTGTCTGGCAGGATTTGCAACAGATATTAATGGGAACATAAATAGCGCAGGGAAGGTATTGAACAAAACTGTTTAATGCAAGGAGGTTGTACCGGAGGAAAATCTATATGTAGTTGGGATTGATTCATACCTCGGACACAGCCATCCCCTAAAGGAGTTCCCAATTTCAGCGCGCTCCCTCTTTGATTGGCAAAGCCTGTAATTAAAACAGATTAGAGCGCTCGGTGTTTCTGTTTTAAAAGCACTTTTTTCTGCCCAACTGGCGGTGGCTGAGCCGAGTTCAAGGTGGGGAAAGTGTCCGCGCTGGGCGAGCGCGCAGCGCAGCGATCCGCGCACACAACCAAACCCATCACCACGTTATCTCTGCCCACCCGTGTGTACGCGGGGATCCACGAGAACCGCGGCCGGATGAAAATAAACTTAAACTTAGGGCACGGACGCCGGAACGGCGTTAATAAGCGAAAAATAAAAAATAAAAAAAAATAAAATAAAAGAGAGGAAAAATGAAAAAATGGGGAGAAAAAAAATGTCATTTCTTCCAGCCCCGGCCCCTGCCCCGGCGGGGGCGCGGAGCTGCCGGCTCTCAGCCCTCCGGCGGCGGCTGCCCGGCCCGGGCCGGCCCCGGTGGCGGCTGTCAGGGTCCCCCCCGGCGGTGATGGATCGCTGCAAACTTTTTTTTGGCGGCGCTGAAATGTTGAAGAGCGGGGGGGAGCCGCCCGTGCGCATGTGCGAAGGTGTCCAAACTGACAATGCTGGAGAGATAGCGAGCCGGGTTTGCGAGAAAGGGAGAGCGTGTGTGTGCGGGAGAGGGAGAGGAGAGAGGGGGAGCGAAAAAAAGGAGGAAAAAGAGAGGAAAAAAAAAAAAAAAAAGCCCCCCCACCCCCCCGGCAGCATCGGCCGCGGGACTGGCAGCATGCGATCCAAAGGCAGGGCGAGGAAGCTGGCCGCAAGTAGGTGCAATCCCCCTTTCTCTTGGCTTTCCACCCTCGCTCTCTGCCATGTTGCACAGACGGGGCTGATGCGGCGAGGAGCTTGGCCGGCAACCTGCAGCATCCCCCGGCCCGGCTCAGCTCGGCTCGGCTCGGCACGGCCCGGGGGCGGAGGGGTGGGGGGGGGGGAAGCTGCGGGGCTGCAGCCGGGGCACGGAGCGGGGCCGGATCCTGCGTGGGGGCTGCGGGCTCCCGGCGGGAGGTGGGGAAGGAGTTGAGGAAAAGTTCAGTGGCGAGCGCTGGAAGTTGCTGCCGCCGCCGGGGGCTGGAGGGGGGGGGTCGGGGGGGGGGATGTGCGAGAGGCTGCGGGCCCTATAGTGGGCGCTGTGGGCTGCGCGCAGGGCTGGGGGCCGCGGGTGGGGGTGCGGGTGCGTGCGCGCACCGAGGGGCCCCGCAGCTCCGCGGGGGCGCGCAGGTAGCCGGCCCCCCCCCCCTCCTCCCTCTGCTTGTGCCCCCACCCCAAAAGGAACCCCCCCTCAGCCCCTTTATCCGCGGGTTTCGGGACCGACCCCACCGGGCGGGGGGGCCGTGGGAGCGCGGCACGCGTGGGGAGGCTGCGCCGAGGTTGCGCGGAGGTTGCGCGGAGCTGGGGGGAGGGAAGGGGGGGCGGCGGCCGGGGGCAGGGGGAGAGGCTGGAGGCAGCCGCGGAAAAGGGGAGCGAAACGCCGGGATTTCGGGCTCCTCTCCAGCGGTTTTTTATACGCTTTGGCCGCCCCGAGGTCTCTGCTCCGCGGGGCGAGGGCTCGGCCGTCCACACGCAACCGCCGACTTATTTAATTATTTGTCCTACGCTCGCTCCATCTGTTTCTCCTTTCTGATAGAGATCTTTGCTTTTAACTGCAGCGGTGTTTTGATTTGATTTGATTTTTATTCTTTTTTTTTTTTTTTTTTTAAAAAAAGAGGGAATCAACAACCAAACTTCGCCAGCTTTGGCGTCCTATTTTAAAAGCAGCTGATGTCTTTATTTTCCCTGACATATCTGAGCAAGTTTCAGTTGATATCCATGTCTCTGGCAACCCACATTCCCGAGTGAAAAAAAAAATAAATGGGCAGGCGAAAAAAAAAAAAAAAGGAAAGAAAGAAAAAAAAAGAAAGTCAGATGAAATGTTGCATAAGTTGCGTGACGTAAAAAGCAGATGCTTATTTACTCTTTATTTGTGAAAAAAAAAATAGAGGAGCGTGGAAAAGGGGGAGCGAAAGATCTCTCCGCATCATCCCCAGCTTTGCCGTGAACCTTAACAATACCGGCAGCAACCTGCCTTTGATTAGGTGATTTTCGAGCGGGGAAGCCGGCGCACACAGTTTGCAAACAAAAATGTTGCTCGGTGCCCAGCTCGCGGTCCCTGCTCCGGGGCTAGCACCGTGTCCGCGGCTGCATTAACTAATCCTCCGGCTGCAATCCACTTCTAAAGGAAATCGGGTTTAAAAAGCCGGGATTCGGGCGTTTTGCGAAAGGCTCGCTCTTTTTTTATTTTTTTTTTTCTCCCCCTCCCCGAAGAAGCGCTCGGTTTCACGGCAAGTGGAAGCGGGGTCGGAGGCGACCCCTGCGATGTCGTCGGAAAAGTTTGCAGCTTTTCGGTGCTTTCTTTCGGGGCTGGGACCAGCAAGCATTTCGTAGCCTTCACCCTCTTACGTGGAAAAGCGGCAGGGATCGGGATCCAGCGCGCCCCTTGCATTATTTCACTTTTCATTTTTTTTGTGTGTGCGGCAAATAAAAATCGCCCCGATTGTGTGGCTGCCGCTAATGCTCAGGAAAGCTTTTCCCTCGTCGTCACAGGCGGGTACCTGCCGTGAACATTTGCTCGGCCTCGGTGGAAAACTGCCGAAAACCAATTTGGAGGTGTCCCCCCCTTACAGTGCGCCCAAACTATAAAGAAAAAAAAATAGAAGGAACAAAAAGAGGAATAACTAGTAGGGAATAACTATTGATATATATATATATATTTTTTAAAGACCAGCTTTAAAAACAGGGGGAAAAGGGAGCTGAAGCCTTCCTCGCTGCAGCGCTTGCGGGGCGAGCGGTGCGGGGCCGGGTGCGGGGGTCCGGGGCCGGCCCTGGGGGTGCGGATCCAGCTTTGGGGGTACGGATCCGACCCTGGGGGTGCAGATCTGACCCTGAGGGTACGGATCTGACCCTGGGGGTACGGATCTACCCTAGGGGTGAGGGTCCAGCCCTGGGGATGCGGGGCCGGCCATCCGCAGCCGCGCTGCACCTGCGTGGTCCCCCGCGGGTCGCGCAGCGCCGGGCAGCCCCAGGGCCTCGGGGAGCTTTTTTGTGCCGGTCCGGGGGGGTTGTGCCCCCCCCGGGGATCCCTTATCCCCGAATAACCCCCGCCCCAGCCCCGGCCGCCGCAAGCCCGCAGCCCTGCAGCCGGCCCGGGGCAGCCCCCGGCCCCCCGGTAGCCTCGTAAAGAGGCAGAAGGTGATCAGCTTAGGGGAACACACGTGAAGAAGGAGGCACTTGTTACTTTTACACTTTATCACCACTTTTTTACAGGCAATTTAGTGCGGCCAAGGTAGATCCAGATCCCCCTAACCATCTGAGATAGTAAAATAACACTTTCCTAAGTTTCAGCAGCTTTTCCTGCGCCTGTAATTTGCCTCAGCCTAGTACTTAAAAAACCCCGATTGAAAAACAGAGCCGGCAAGTTTATTTGCCTGTTTAAGACTCGGTCCGGGAATTTGTTTTCGAGCAGGGAAACGTTTGCCGTGCCCGGGCTCCCAGCCCTCGCGGCGGGGCTCTTCGCTCTCCCTTGCTTTACCGGTGCCTATACCGCAGCCGGCGCCGTGCAGCCGGCACGGCTCGGCTCGGCTGGGCTCGGCTTGTCCCTGCTCGGCTTGTCCCGGCTCGGTTTGTCCCGGCTCGGTTTGTCCCGGCTCGGTTTGTCCCGACCCGGCCCGGCCCGCAGCATCCCGGCGCGGCGCTGTCCCCGGGTGGCTTCTGCGCGGCGGCCGCAGGCACGGGAGGCTCCGGGGCCGGCCGAGACAATCCCATTACATGCCGGGCACATCGTCCCGGGGCGCTGCCTTAACCCTTGGCAGGGTGCAGGGCGGGCGGGGGGCTTTCCTCGCCCCTTGCTTCCTTTCCTACTTTCCCTCTTCATTTTCCCCCTCTTTTTTTTGCCCTTCATTTTTCCTCTTTTTCTCCTTTTTTTTTTTTTTTTTTTTTTTAAATTCCTTCCTTTTTCTTTCTTTCTTTCTTTCTTTCTTTCTTTCTTTCTTTCTTTCTTTCTTTCTTTCTTTCTTTCTTTCTTTCTTTCTTTCTTTCTTTCTTTCTTTCTTTCTTTCTTTCTTTCTTTCTCTCTCTCTCTCTCTCTCTCTCTTTCTCTCTCTCTCTTTTTCTCTTTCCCTCTTTCTTTCTCTCTTTCTCTCTCTCTCTCTATCACTATTTCTTTCTCTTTCTTCTCTTTCTTTCTTCTTTCTTCTCTTTCTCTCCTCCTCTCCTCTTCCTTCCTTCCTTCCTTCCTTCCTTCCTTCCTTCCTTCCTTCCTTCCTTCCTTCCTTCCTTCCTTCCTTCCTTCCTTCCTTCCTTCCTTCCTTCCTTCCTTCCTTCCTTCCTTCCCTCCCTCCCTCCCTCCCTCCCTCCCTCCCTCCCTCCCTCCCTCCTTCCCTCCCTCCTTCCTTCCCTCCTTCCCTCCTTCCCTCCTTCCTTTTCTCTTTCCATCCTTCCTCCTTCCTCCCCTCTCTCCCTCCCACTCCCTCACCCAGTCTCTCCCTTCCCTCCCCTCCTCTCCCTCCTCTCTCCCCCCAATTTTTCCATCTCCCTCTCTCCCTGCCCACCCCCTCTTCCTCCCCCAGCAGCCACCACCACCACATCTGGCACCGCCGCCTGCCCCTGGGCAGCCACCACTACCTGCTGCCCCCAGCTGCCCCCAGCTACCCCCAGCTGCCCCCAAATGCCCCCAAATGCCCCCTGTCTGCCCCCCGTCTGCCCCCCGTCTGCCCCCAGCTGCCCCCCGCTGCACCGACCCGGCTACAGTGAGGGGCAGGGGCAGGACACAAAGGGGAAGGAGGGTCCGAGGAGCAAGCTCGTCATTAATGCGGCCCTGCTTGTAAATGAAAAATGTAACCCTTGTTAATTAGCGCTGTTTACACGGGGTACAAGAAACTTAAGAAATGTTTCTACAAAGGGGAAGGAACTGTTTACAAAACTCTTTCAAAAGTGTGACATATTGCTGCAGTTCCAGCACTAAAAAGCCAAACACACTTACACGCCTTTGAAGTTGGCTGGCTGAGGCAACATTATTTGACTCGGATTCAGCTATTGCTTGTGGGTATAACTAATGGCTTTTACCTCGTCCGTGGGCTGGGAGGGGCGAGGGCCTGGGCGCCGCGGCCATTGGGTCCCCCCGGAGCGCCGGGGCTGGCTCCCCGCCAGCCCTGCACAATGTCAACATTGAATATTTGAATTCCCAGACTCTATTTAACAACTTTCTAAATAAATAAACTCATTGTGTGTCTGTGTTTAAAATTATTTCACCTCTTGCAGAAAAGCTGCAGCATCCTATTACACCGGCCTCTCGGGCTGCTTTCCCCCCCCCCCCTTTCCTCCCCCCCCAGCACACGCGAACGGGGCCGAGGGGCTCTGTCTGCGGCCCCATATCTCCCCTGATCCCTTTCTCTCCGTCTCCTCGCGAAGCACGAGTGGGAGCCGCTCAGACACCTCCCGCCCCGCGCTATCTAATCGCTCCCAAAAACAAAGCCAGGTTCACAAAGCCAGTTAAATATTAATCATTTCCAAAAGGAGGCCCACGTGAGTGCCATTGCTGCGGCGGTGCCCTGGACGTACTCAATCATTTTGGCTGCCGTACCATAGGCGGGCTCCAGGGACAGCTTTCATTGTTGTTGCCATAAATGGCTATTAGTGTTCATATTCACCTATTCACCCAGTTATTTGTGTGGATGTGTGTGCGTGTGTGTGCCCGTGCCTGCTGTGCTTGTGTGCAGACGTGTGCATTCACAACACACCTCTCTGCTCGTGCCACGGAGCTCTATAAAGGTGTATGATACCTACATGGAGCTGTATAAAGATACCTATAGAGACACCTATATGTGTGTGAATGTACAGCTGAAAAAGCAGGTAAACACACCAGACATCTGCAATTGCACTCGATGCATGTGCTGTGTTACAGAGGGATCCCCAGGCTCCTGTGGGTGCTTGCAGGCTCTGTACCCATGGCTCAACAGCCCTCGGGGTTCAAGATTTTTGTGGCTACCTACAAGGAGCTCGGACCCAGAGCTGGGATCTGCAAGCCCGGACGTCGGTCCCTGGCTTGCGTCCCAAGTGCATTAATTGTGGACTTCCGTGGTGGGAGGACGCACTCTGAAATATTTATTGACTTCACATGTAAGCAAAGATGTTTGGCCAGAGAAGATGTTTCTGGCCGTCTCGGGGAGCACGGCTCTCTGATGGTTGCTGGAGATGAAGGCAGGGTGTGCTGTGAGGACAGGTACCTGCTGCGTCGGCGCTCAGCCCAGCCCGCTGGAGGGTGGCTGAGGAAAGGGCAGTGGGAAGCAGCCGGAGTTTTATAAATCTCAGCTAATGAAGCCTTGTCCACAGGAATTGCCCTGTCTCGCTGTAAACCAGTTTCGAAGCAGATGTACTTTAACTTTGGAAGGGACTGCTCAGACGCTCAGGTTTCCAGCTAAGAATTCAGGATATTTGTTTGTTTAAAATTTAACTAGGTTTGCTGTCATTTTTGGAGCAAGTCAGAGCTCTTTTGCCATGATTTAATACAGTCAGTTTTACATCATTTTAGTTTAGTTAGGCAAGGCTGTGAGTTCCTACATGAAAAGCAGAAAGAGGTTTAATCATACATAGCTTTTCCAGCTAGCAGATACAAGTGTAATACTATCCAGTAGACAGAGCTAGAACTGGGCAAATGCAGATTAGAAATACAGTTTATATTTTAAGTAGTGGAGGTATTTAACCATTAAAACAATTTACTGAGAGCTGGGTGGATTTCAACATCACTGGAATTCCTTTGTCTTAATTAAGGTTGGCTGTTTTTCTAAAAAGATATGAGCTAATCCAAACAGGAATTAATTTAGGGAATTCCTGTAGCCTGTGTTGTGCAGGGGGTCAGAGCAGACCATTCTTCCTGGCTTTATACTCTGTGCACCTAGTTAAGGCAGCGCCTTTCATACGGAGGCATTGACTCGAGGCTGGGCTCACAGAATTGCTCTTTAAAAAATGAAATGGATGTAAAAAAAAAAAAAAAAAAAAGAAAAAAAACACACAGGCTTCGGCTCAGACAACGGAGAACCGATGCCTGGCTCGAAGTCTGCTGCTCTTTTCCATCACTGCTGCTGCTTGTGTCTGCACTGCAGGGCTCCCGGTGGCTGCTCCTCATCTCAGGGGTGCCCAGTGCCTGTGCTTGAAAGCAAAAGTCCCCAGAGGGGTTTTACACAGGTGGGAAGGGGAAAGGAGCCCGTGAGGTTAGGATGCTGTGAGGGGGTCCCGAGGTGCAGCTGCAAGATGCTCTGTGGTGCTAAGAGGTGGCTGTTGTTACCCATGGAGCCAGGACTCTGCCTCTTTGCATTGCTGCTTTAAATCTGAAAATTAAAATGCCCAGGGTATGGAGCAGTCCTGCCTGGTGTTCACAGACCCTATGCTCCCCCTCTTTTGTGTGCACGTCCAGGCTATCGCTGGGCAAAGCCTTCTCCAGGGCTCTTGCAAGAAAAGGCAACCCCAGAGCCGTGTAGGAGGAGGGAAGCAATGAATATTATGTTTGGTGCTAAATGTGTAACAAAGAGAAAGAAGTGTGAGCTAATCCAGCAATAGGAGCTGAGAAGTGAAATACAATTTGTTTTATTTCAGGCTTTAATATCGTGGTCTGTTTCAGGGGAGCATTATCTTTTAAACTAGGATATCTGCAACGGCATAAAACCCCACTACCTTGAGGGAACGTCAAAGTTTGATCTCCAAAATAAAGGAAATTCGAAGTTAAGGCTGAAATGTACCACATGGCCTCCGAGTCCCAGTAACAACAGGAGGCAAGGAGGCAGCTGAAGGTACGGCTGTGCGTGGGGACTGCCCCAGCCATGGCAGAGAGGTGGCATGAATCTGAACGGGGCTGGCACGGCGCGGAGAGGCGCTGGCTCAACAAGATCTGCGATGGGCTCAACGCTTTTTGCAAGCCTTGGCTGATCTGTGAGGAGCATGTGGGTTTTATGGTGGCAAGTCTGCCTGATAGGGCTTGATTCGTACAATAGGAACACTCATTCCCCTTTGGCACTGGTAGTTTTTGTTTAGAAAATCTCATATTAGGGCAACATTTTTGGACAGAAAAGAGATATACAAAAATTACTTTTTTTTTTTTTTTCATCAAGAATTGCTCATATGTCTGATCATGTGCATTACTCCTTAGCCCTGTTTAAACTCTAAACTAAATTTAAATTGCCTGTAAAATAATACACAGGGTGGAAACTGCCACACGACTGTAGCCCCCTCTCCCCGACCCCAGCCCGGTTCCCTTGCAAAGCAGTGCTTTTAGTTTCAGGACTGCAACGAGCTACAAACCAGAGGAGCAAGACTTCTGTGAATAGGTTATTTTTGGCAGTTGCATCACCGATTATGTATAAAATTTCAAAAAGTATGAGTTCTGCCAGTTTGATCTCGGAGAGGGCTACAGAAAATAGAAAGCCCCGAGACTGCTGTAACATCATCCTATTTTGTCTATTAGCTCTCATTAGATTACCAGGATACCGAGAGCTCCGTATCGGCCAATCTAACAAAATCTCCCAGGTGGCTTAAATTAAAAAAATTAGCCATAAATATATTCTGCATAATGCAATTTATTACGGCTGTTTATTGTGTGCGGTGGGAAAACGCCTGGTGTCGGGTGATCCGAGTGCAGCGCGCGTGCCCCGCTGAAGCTGGTTACACCGCGAGGGCCCCCGCTGAATTTGGAGCCCGGCACCCTGCAAAGCCACACACATGTGGCACGGGCCTCGGGAAGCCAAAAACTGCAGCTGTGGTGGGGGAGCTGGATGCCAGGGGAAGGTGGAGGGTGTCTGGAGGCAGCGGTGTTTGCTGGAGAAAGCGGGGAGCAAACGGTGCTGGCCCCAGCATGGATAAACCCAGTTGTACTGGGATCGGGGGCTCGGCTGTGCCCCCCTGGAGGTTTTTCCTGGACGAAAGGCAGAGGGGATGGGGCTGTTGGGGACGGGGATGACACGTCCACCTGCTGCTGGGGAGCTGCAGCAGGGAGCTGGTGGCTCCAGAAACAGCTCCTGCCCCTTCCCCTGCCTTTTTGCACCAAGTCAGCACTCCAGCAAGGGCAAAATCATTCCTCGGTTTAACAGAAGTCTCCCCCCACCCCCCCCGGCTCCTTCACACACACATTAACACCAAACTGGCAGGGCTGATGGAAAAGGATTTTGCATTTTGGAAGCTGAGCTGGCTCAGCGCTCGCCACGGGCCCGATCCCAAACCCACTGCTGGAGCCCGTGGAGGTCGCACCGAGTCCCAAGGGCTTCGGAGTGAGTCTGGCCGGAGTCACCCCCCTCCCTTCCTCCTCCAGAGCTTTTATCAGCAGCCTGTGCTCTGCAGCGAGCCCCGAGATGTGACGGTGTAACAGATACCTGCATTTACATCGGCCTAAGTGAATTAGGTCGGCCCTGTAATCTGGCCTCGTTTAGGAGCTGTTTCAGCCATTAGGATGAAACACGAACGCTGCTGGTGGGACTGTGGTGAGCCCACATGTTTGTTTCCCACTGTGCCCCCTCCCTTCAGCCATCCCATGGGATGGGGCTGTGGCAGGGGCCTGGGGAGGGGACCCGCACCCTGACAGTACCCATGTCCCCTGCATTGCATCTCTCCAAATAGCCCAAATTTGCATCTTCTAACCAGATATTTTTTGCTGCTGAAAGCACCTGGTACCTGCAGGTATGTGCTGCTGCTCGTGCTCCATCACTGCCTCCCTGCTTCATCCCATACAGGTGTGTGAGAGGTGAGGACTGACTGCCAAGAAAAAGCACCCCAAAACATCTAAAACATGACTTGATGTGCTTAAATTTTTGGTTTAAAAGCTATTTAACATTTGAAGCATCTGACAGAAGTGATTGACTTTTCCCTCTTGAAACTCCTCTGCCATTTGAACTCAACGTGGGCGTTTCCACTGCATTTTATTCACTTGCACCTTGGTGGGGAACTAAGCAAAGCTTTCGGTGTGTTTTAATCCTTCCCTTTCTCTTCGTGGCTCTGCACGAAGGGAGGAAAGGAAACATGTTACTTGAAAGAATTCTGAAGCGATATTTCTAGTTTACTTTTTTTAGGCTCTTGGTGTATTTTTGGCTGCAGGGACTGGCATGGGGATTGGTCTAAGAATACACAACAAGAGAAAAATAAATTGGCTGTATCTGTGCTAACAGCACCGCTTTATACTCTTGGTGTTTTTTTTTTTTTTTTTTTTTTTTTTTGCTATATCATGATAATGGTAATTTACAGCAATAATTAAGACCTGTGAACAGGAAAAGATGAATGGTATTTGTTTGTCCTGATTCTTTCAGTTTGTATAGTAGCAACGTCTGAGTAGTCTGACTGCCTATGGAGGTGCTATTAAGCATCTGTGCTCTGCCTGCCCAAATAATTGCTGTGCAGCGGGTTGAGATATGTGGTGCCATGCAAAATGAGATGATGCACTTGGCCAGACAGGACGCTGGATGTCAGAGATATCTGAAGGATGCGAGCAGGCTCAGAATGAGAGAAGAGATGAAATGAGCTGTGCTGGACCAATGCCCCAAGTGAAAGCACCACCAAACCTGTGCCTCACAAGCTGGCACAGCATTAGACTTGGGATGGGATGGAGCAGGGCTTCCCCCTGAAGGGTCAGCTGTGCACTGAACCCAGGAGACCCATTTCCAACCTGGCACTGTGATTTATGAAGACTGGAGTTACAGGAGTGGCCACAGAGCCCTGCCAGCACTGGGTGCTCCTTCTGCTGAACCCTGTGCAAACACAGGCAGCTCATGCAGAGCTTAGGACCTAAGAAATGCAAATTAAACCTCAGGCTTGGTGCGCTATGTATGCAATTACCACATTGTTGGAGGCAGAAATAAAATCCTGGGCAGAAGTTGATGTTGTAAGGAGAATCCACCAAGTTGGGGCTGCGTAGTGTTGGGCTTTCTGCTTGTGTGCCAGTGGGTGTGCTTCAGTTTTTCTCTCCCTTTGCCTTCCAGTGACCCCCTTGCTCTATTTTAGAGGGCCCTATTATTTTTGTCTGTGTCTGTTGCGTGACCAAGACATGTTAAGCCGTGAGGATCCTGCAGCATCACCCACTTGCTTTCAAAGCAAAGAGCCCTGAGATCTGTAGGGAAGGAAGGGGGCAAACCCAGCAGAAAATTCAGCCCCACAAAACCCTGGGGCTGTGGTGCCAGCACGTTTCCTGCCCCGGCACTGCCAGGGGGACGTGAGCGGTGTGGCTAACCAGTGCCAGCAACCAAAACGTTCCCCAAGCCTGCGAGGCTTATTATGGTTCTTTTAAAGTCAGTGCCAAGAAAAAGGGTCCACACAACCTCCAAGTGAGGCTTCATAAGCTCAGTTTTATGGTGGGATAATTTGGAGCCAAACCATCACGGATTTTGCATAGAGAAATACCCCAAGGAGCATCACCGACCGGGAAGAAAATATATTGAGGAAAGAGAAGACTGATAATTTTATGGCTTTCCTTGAAGTTAGGCAGTAAAATGGGCTTTATTTAGCAATTTCCTCACTTCTGATTGCAATTTTGTTACCAGTGCAATGTTTTTAGATATAATTTTCTGTGAATGTGGAGAAACTTTAGATGCCCAGGCTTTGTGCACTGTGCCCAGAGGTGCCACAGTGCTTCCCATGATCTGCCTGCAGTGTAAAACATTTGATTTTAGAGCAGATTGCTGGGCAGGGCGTGCTGGTAGCACTTAGCTCTGCTCTTAATGCTGTGCCTTGAGCCCATGTGGCTGGACAGCCCTTGGAAGGAATGGTATGAGCATTTGAAAGCCAACTGCATGGCTTGATCCAGGTCACGGATGAGGGACACAGATATTTTTCCAAGGATGAAGTATTTCTAACCTGAAATTTAGAACCCGGGTGGGGTGATCTTTGCACTCTTAAAGCTCATCTTCCCAAACAGGGGCTATTAAAATCCCTTGTTCCTTAGCCTTTTGGCCAAAGCACGTGTGCAAATCCCATCCAGGATTTCTCTGGTGGGATTAAGATAAACCTCCGCTATGTTTGCTCCTTGCGTGAGTAGTTATTTTTCACTCAGCATGGTTCAACTTTAACAAAAATGTATTTCACAATGTAATAATTCACACCCACTTTTCTTTGGGAAATCATTTATAGAAGGGAAGTTAAACATGGGCAGTCATTAGCGGGAGTACTGCTGATACATGCAACATGTCCAAATGTTGAGGGAAGTGATTGTGGGTACAGCAGAAGATGCCATCATGACCTTGGCAGTTTGTTTATTAGACACAAAATCATGGATATTTCTTCTTCCAGCTGTAACTGGTCTGAGAACTCAGATATAACCTTAAAAGCCCTTTCTGGGGTTTTGAACAGAATTTAAACCTCATCGCTGCTCAATACTATTTACGCAGCTTGAATGAGAAAAGGGAAAACACCACAGGAAAGAAAAAAAAAGGTGCAGAAACTAGAGAAAAAAAGGTTTTTCACCATGATGGCTGAATTTCCTCTTCAGTGTAGTCCCTCCTGGTGTCACTGCACAGCTGGAGCAGAGATGTGGGGAGCATTTGATGCCTTTCACCCACTGTGTTGGTGCGCCCTGTGCGCATGACAGCTGGTACCCAACGGGCTCCTCTGACAGCCTCTTGGGTGCTGCAGGCTCTCCCCGGCTGCTGGCAGCAGAGGTGGCACTGGAGGTAAGGCAGAAGTGTCCAGAGGACAGGCAGGTGCTCTGTGGGGAGGGGATGGATGATGGGATAAGCTGACAGATTGCTGTCAGCCCCCTGATCCAAAGCAGGCAGACACATCCTCTCCAGTGGCACCTTCCCGCTCAGGAATATTAAAGTAATTAAGGGCAGTGGATTTAAGAGGTGATCAGTATTTTTTAAATACTAAACAGGCCCTGGGTATGCTGTTCTTGATGGTTTCCTCCCCTCGGTGCCACACCACTTTTGCATCCACCTGCACAAACTCAGCAAGCTGATGTGGCGAAGTGACCCCTGCGCATCCTGACCTCCTCCTCCCGATGCTCAGCGGGCACAAAGGTGCTGGGCCTGCCCTCGGCTCCCTGCCTTCCCTCCGCGTTCCTGAGCAGCAGAAATGGCCGTGCTCGGCGGGTCGGGAAGATCCAGCTGAAGGCTGCGAGGGCTGGAGGGAGCGGTGTTGCTTTAGGCTCCCTGCCCGCTGAGTGACATATCAGGAGGGAGAAGTCTGAGCCCAAAGCGGTGCCGAACAGGATTGGAGCGGGCTGGGAGGCTGAGCTCCTGCAAGAAGGAAAGCGAGGAATTCAACGGCAGTAAAAGAGATGTTAAGGAGAGAACAGAAAGGAAAGGAAATAAAAGTGATATGAAAGGCTGGAAAAACAGCTACATCCAGATATTAACCGCTGCTGCTGTATTTGGACACCACACTGAGCTAATAGGAGTACTTGGTGAATGTGTGTTGGTGTGGAATAGGAGACAATTTCAGAAATGATCTAGATCTTCAGAAACATGGAAAATATTTTAGCGAAACATATTTTGTGTGCGTGCAAATCTGCCAATAGCTTGAAGATGTATTCTGCAGGAGACAAGCAGGAGAAGGTATGGTTTGCTGTGGGATTTTCAGCCAAACTCCCTCGCTCTTGGAGTTTGAGATCCCTTTTTTCTCCAAGATGCCTTTTGCCGGCTGTCAGAGGAGCAGGAGCAGACAGACCCATCCCCTGCCGATCAGATGTGGCCGCCTGGCAGCCGCAGAAACCACACAGATAGTGCTGCCTCGGAGGGTTTTGTTCCTCCGTAGCATGCTGGAGCAGGAGGAGCAGCCCCAAAGCTGGTGCGAAGGCGGCCGATGGAGGCGAGGGGCTCTGCTGGCTGCTCGCCCTGGGATCTGGCCAGGGCGAGGAGAAAGCAGATACAGGGCAATCTTCACTCTGTCTGGGGCTGCTCCCATCTCTAACACTCAGGAGGAGAAAATCCTGACAGTTGTTTAAAACAAGGAGCTTCCCCTCCCTTTTGGGTCTCTGGATGTTCCTGGGGATTGCGTTCTTCCAGGAGCGTCATTTGTTTTGGAGCACAGCATCACGGCCAGACAGCCTCGACTTTAATTTCTGGGAACATCTTTATAGGCTGTTTTCACAGCTACATAACAACGTTATTTTATCTATCCATCTCTCACACCATTTCCCGATATACAGAATTATCAAGGCTACCCATCAGTCACTCCTGTGTTTTCTAGTCCTCAGTGCCTTTACCAGTTTTAGGACATCTTTCTGGCATTACAGCTACACTGATCTTGGTGTTATTATTTTTTCTTAAATTACTTGAAATCTTAAAAAAAAGCCTGTCGAGATGTGCAAGGCTAGCTGAAGAGAAGCAAAAGATTAAGCTGCAGTTATATCATTACTAACTTCCTGAATGTTCAAGTGAGGAAAGGCTGTTAACTAATTTTTTTTTTTTTTTTTTTTTTTTTTTTTCCATGGAAGGGCAGGACATCTGCTTTTTTAATTGTGAGCTAATGAGCTGGGGCTGCGCACCATCTGATGTTGTCCTCTGCAGCCTTTCAGGCATCCATGCCGCCCAGCTGCTTTCTTCCTGGGCTTGCACCAGTGTTTCTCCAGTTTTCAGAGACTCCCCGGTGTGTTTGCACACATTTCGTGCTGGATGGTCTGGGGTATGATGGGGTTAGGTGGGAGATAGATAGGAAGAGAGAATATTCCTTGGTGCAAGGCTGAAGAGATTGGGAAGGTGATTCCTACCCCTCCTAAGCTTCTCCTCCTCCCAGGGGCCTCGCTCAGCTGTACTCAGTCACGGGAAAGTGGCTCCCTCTTTTTGGGAAGGGTTACTGATGCTTTCCACCTGCTGCTGGTTGGATTTGGGGTTGGTGCAGGCAGCAGAGGAGGCTTAGGGCAGCCTGGAGGTGCTTTGTTACTGGGTGAGGCTGCCTCGGTTTCCCCCATGCTCAGGGCTGGGGGCTTCCTTCCCTGCAGCATGGGCACGGTGATGTGCTTCTTGGTGCAATGTTGTGCTGTAACAGCATCCTGTGGGGTCATCTAATATCGGTGTTGATGATGCGCTGTTCCCCCTGGTAAAATCTACAAGAAATGAGTTTGTTTATTCTTGACAAATATATATAGAGATTTTTTCTTTCAAAATTTTTACTTATTTAGTGTTGTGTTTGCTTTTTTTTTTTTTTTTCAGTGTTAGTTACAACATCCAGAAGCAACAGGAGAATTTTTTTTTTCTCCTAGTGTGCTTTTCAGATGATGCTGGAGATTAGCTTGGGTGTGGGATGAGCTGCTCTGTTCCCAGCAGGCTCCTCACCCATAGCTGAGGTGCTATGGGGATAGGTGCTGGATGCCACCTCTTGTTCTACTTTCTGCCATAACCTTGAGAGCTGGTGCCTCTGTTGTTTCCTCTTTCAGTCCTGTGGTTCTGCTGCGTTTTGTGTGCTTCCCTCGAGGCATAAAAATGCTATAACAAGAAAAAAAATCACTTGTGGCTGTAGGTTTAGGTTGGTGTCAGTCAGCAAGTGGAAGCCAGTCTGTGTTTTGGGCTTCCCGGTGCCTAAGAAAGCCTTGAGGGTGCTCAGAGAATGGGTATCTCTTGAGAGCTGGTGGCTCCTCATATTGTGCTTGCAGAGCCCATGGTGGAGGACATGGTAGAGCAGCCCAATCTCACCCTGTTGAGAACCTGCAGGTCCCCATGGAGCTCAGTAGATGTAGGCTGTAACTGTTGGTCCTGATAACTTGAAGATGACTTTTTCCATGTGGAGAGGGACTGGCACCTCTGATGCCACAGGTGAGAGAGCAGAAAGCGTGCTGAAACCCGCAGAGCTGTGCTTTGGGGCAGTGCCTACCTGCATATGGGGACCTGCAGCTGCTCCTGCTCCAAGCAGCAGGAGATGGCAGGGGCTGGTGTCACTGTGTCTGTGGGCTCTGCTGGAGCTCAGCACATGGTGTCCATTCGCTGGGCTGATGAAAATCATGGGAACGAACCCCCAGCCAGTGTGGGGCATCACTTGTGCACTGCAGTTGTGGCTCTGTTTGTCTAACGTTAACACGTGTAGCATAAATGAGTTCCTATACCCTCTGCTGTTTCATTAATGTCACTTGTTTATAAGTGCTTTACATTAACAGCTATTTGATGGTGTCCATCAGCTTTTCCTAGGGTAATGTTATATAATAAAGCGAACGCTAGCCAAAAGCAATAGTAATACGATAAACAAAAAATCCAAATTCTGGGTGAGAAATGTAATGGAGCGAGGGCTGAATTCTGGTGGGAGTTTGGTTTAATCTAAAGGTTAAAAAATGTTATAATTTGGGTTTAAGTAAATTGGCTCTCTAGTCCCAGAGGTCTCGCTCTTGTACTTCTCGTGCCTCCAAAGCTTCCACTAATGCCGATGGGAGTCCTGGGCGCACAAGAAATGTGGGTTCAGGTACTAAAGTTACAGATTGGCTTGGACCAAAACCCCTAATCCAAATACCTCCAGCTTTTGAAAGCATTTGCCAATTGGATTTGAATCTGGACACAAACATTGTGGCTTGAGCTCATCTGAGCTCACTTACATCTGTGTAAATCTGTAGTATGGCCCCGATCCAGCAAAGCACGTAAATATGTGCTTAATTTGACTTCAAGGGGGCTATTGTGCGCTTAAAGCTAAGCATGTGTTTAAGTGCTTTGCTGGACTGAAGTCCAAATACATTGGAGTCAATGAAATGACACCAAATAGTGCAGCGTAAGTGAGATTTGAAATGAACCAAAATGTTTGTGTTTCTACCTGGAAATGAACACGCTGTTCATATCCTACATATCCTGCATCCACTTTGTGTTTTCATCCATCTGCACATAATGTATTCTTTACGGTAACCTGTCCCTTCAATACAGTAAAGAAGAAATATACTTTGAATTTTCCTGCTCTATTACTCATATTTCATGAAACATGTTCTTATGCCAAGTGTCTGTTTATATATATTTATACATGTTGTTTCTTTATTGGTATTGGCAAGATACAAAAAGAAAAGAAATATTTTACTGTTAAAAACTTGTAAACAGTTTTATCCCTCATTTAAAACATTTTTAAAGAGTTTACCTGCCCGTGGTCAAATCACTTTAACTTATTTTCAGTTTTGCTAGTCTGACAACGTGAAAAATTTTTTGTTAAATGCATAGGTTTGTTTTTGGTTGCAAACGCTTTGTAAACAAGTGTGACGTGCAAGTGATGTATGCCTTTACACTTAACTATTAAATGCCACTTTTGTACTTGAAATCCCACGTTTAGTGATCGCCACACTACATAAAGCTGTCAATGAATATTTTCATGTGAATATGTTAACACAGGTTAAAAGATCGCATTTTGCTTTTTCGACTGCTGCAGCTTCTTGCAAAGAGAACTCAGAGTTAATTGAGCCCAGCCCTGGAAAGGTGGCATGGGCATCAGCTGCAATGGGGAGGTAAAACAAGTAACACAAAAAAACCCAAACACAACAAGAAATAGCACTTGTGCCTGTGTGTGATGACCACAATGCCGACATAAAGAGCTGCATGTTGTGAATGTCTGTAGCTTATTAATGAGGTAATAGACGCAAAATTAGGTATCAGCGGGGTTTGGCTCTGAATAAAACAGGGATCTTTTATCTCGGAGTGGTCTATTGAAGACTTGTGGGCTGTGATGTGGTTGCTGAGGTTGTAGGAGCTGACTGGTGCCATCTGAACTTGCCGGTGTTTCCCACTTTGGGCAACCAGATGTGGGCTCAGTTGCAGAAGGCAGCTGGCTGGAAACGGGGGAAAATGTTTGCATAGCAATTGATGAGGAAAGATGCTTTCGTATGTTTATTTTTGAATGTAAAGGATATTTTGTGCTTTGGCTCTGTGTCTGGAGGTAGGTGGTGGTTTTTTTTTTGTTTTTTTTTTTTTTTGTTTTTTTTTTTCCACTGCCAGCATTGAGTGAGTGTGTAGAGGCTGGAGAGTTACTGATGCCTTGCAGAGAGCAATCTGCCCAGCCTGTCTGCAGCCCTGAAGCCACAGCAAAGTGACAAAGGTCCTGTTAACTCTAACGATGCAGAATTGACCCTAGATGGGTAAGGTTTTCCTTCAAGAAAAATCATTACAGGCTTAAGTTGCACCATAAATGCGTTCAGAGTTGAAGTGATTCTGGTACACATACAGCCAAACCCTGAATTCCTTCTCCAGTAGTGCCAGGGTGAGGATTGATTTCTACCCCTGCTCCATCCCAAATGACTCCACTGGCAAGGATGGTATCACTCCTGATTCCCTGTGCATGTGCCTGTTGCCCTCCAGTTCCCCTTGCCCAGGAGGGACAGAGCTGTCCCACAGCAGTAGCACAATGAGGGGGTTTCATCCCTGTGCCAGAGACAGCTTTGTCCCTTCAGCCTTGTCCCACCGAGGCAGGCATGATGCATTCCCACCCTGGGACCTGCTGCAGCACCCTTGGCTTGGGAGATGCCCTATAATTCTCCATGGCTTTTGTTACCTGCTGTGGCACGTGACTGATGGCTTCAGGTAAAGAATGGGTGTTGGAGGAGTGGGTAGTTCACAAAAACATCCTTCAGTGCTTTCTGCTCAGCCTCTGTGACTGGTGCTTTTGGCAGGCAGGCGCGACTTGCAGACCCTTGCCCCAAATGCAGGGACCTGTGGGTTTTGCAGCTGCTGGTGCCCACCTTGCTGTGACATTTTCAGTTTGTTCTTAGATCTTTGGGGTGTGGAGCTGCTCTGAGAGCAGCCTGGTATGAGCACATTAGCAGCGTGAGCCTGCTATAAAATATCGCTGCATCCAGCTGCCCCGTCAGTAGGTCAGGCCATTTGTCCCACCCAGACAGGGTGTCTAGCAATTCTGGCAGTGTCCCTCGCTTTGGCATGGGAAAACTTGTTTTGTTTGGCGCTGGGGAAATAATATGCATAAATAGTAATGCTTGAGCCTAAACGCTCCTGTTGTCTTTAGGCGGAGTTATTTTATGACAGGTATTTCTTTTTTCCTGAAGGACTTGAATCTCAGCCTGCAGAATAGCTGCTGTTGAGTGGAAGCATTCCTGCTATTTTCCCTCAATTCAGAGGAAGCAATGCACTTGTTGTGTTACCTTGGTGAATCGAAAGTGGTTTTCACTTCCCTTAATTAAGCCTCCTTTGGCGATGGCCCCTCCAAGGTGGAGAGCGGAGCGTGCTCAGGAGCACCGCCGCTGATTTGAATTCCTAAATTCCTCTCCTTGCGAACTTCAAAGGCGAGTATATTGCTCTAAGAGGCACCAATTATGTAAACCCTGGGCTATTCAGAATGTTCCATAATTATTTATTTTCAACGACAGAGGTTTTAACCCAAACTAGACAGAAAACTGGCATTTCTCCAGTTATTAGCTTCTATTGAAAAAGGTACCAAACAATGGGCAGGGTAACAGGGTAGATTAGTGTCCCTTCATCTTCCTGACCTGGCCATGTGTCAGAGCTGACCAAAATTACTTTGATTTGATGGCTATTAAAGGTCATGAGCAGAATGGGATCAGATGTCTTGGCCGAGGCTGAAGTGCACAACATTATATATTGATAGTAATTAAGTTGTTTCATTTAATAAGCGCCATCGGATTTAAAGGCATTGTTACAGTAGCAGGGCAGGAGGAAGAAGGAGGCAGCCTGGATGGAGGCTGAGGGAGAGAGAAAGGGCTCTGGAATGAGTGAAATATGTCCCTGGAGTAATTTTTTATTTTATAAACTGAATGCAAACCTGATGGAGAACTATGGAAATGAGCAGTCATGCTGGATACATACACGCACTCTCTCAATATTCCTATACTGTGGGTAATGAAAAGTGCCTTCAGGGATAGGGTGGCCTTACCATTCATCAGTGCCATAGCCTTAAGTGGGTAATAACTAAGAGCTCCCATATCTAGTGTGTATATAAATTCTAGCTCCTCAGTATATTTGCTGCAGACCGTATTTAATTTATACAATTCCTTAGCTTTAAAGCTGTCAATTGATAACATTCAATCTGTGAGTCTGGCTGATAAAAGGGAAGGGAAGAAGTGCTCTCTGGTGGCTGCAGCAGGAGAAGCTGCAGGGGCCAAAGATTGCGTGGGGAGCGGGGTGGTGCTCGTGGGTTGAGCCATTCCCTCTGCTTTCCTCTTCATCCCCTGGGGACACAAGCTGGTCCCTCTGCTGGGCAGGTACTGCACCTGTGTGTAGGCAGTGGTCTGGTTTGAGGATGAAGGTATCTCTCTGGCCTCCAAAGGTGGTGGTGGGAATGCGCCTCTGACCCTTGTGAGACTGGGAAATGCCAGGAGAGCTTCAGGTGGTTCCCCACATCCATGTCCACGGATGTGTGGGAATGATCACTGTACATGGGAGGGTTGGTGGTGGAGCGTCTGGCCCTTGGAAGGAGCAAGGTAGGAAGGAAGCCTCCAGTGCAGTGAGATAAAGGGAGGCTGGTAAGTGAGGGCTTTGTGAAAATTAGCTGTCCTGGGGCTGCACAGTGGATGTTGAACTTGGTCAGTGTCTGCAAATGCAGGAGCTGACGCAGCCTTCAGTCAGAGCAGCAACGAGGACAAGTCTCGGTGACCGAATGACCTGTAGGTGCTGAAGGTTTTGGCCAAGGCACTGAGCACAGATGTGGATGAGGGATGTCATGGGGCAGCTGCTGGCCAAGGCAGGGCTTCTGAAGAGCCGTACTCACTTCTACCTGGTGTAAGGCTGTACATTGTGCTGATGGAGAGCCTTGGAGGTTGACCTGACTTTCAGGGTAATTTCCTCCTGTGTATGGCAGTCTTAAAAAAAGTAGTGTTTTGCTTGTGGCAGCTCTTTAGTTTTCTAAAGAAATGTAATTGATTGATTGGAAGGGACCAATAATGAGAATGGGCTGGGTGCAGAGCTTGTTGCTCTTGTGGAAGAGTCCTACAGTGGGATGTTGGTGGGGGTCTGTGTGCCTGCTGCTGTGCAGGAGGGGAAATCCCACCTGCCCCGATGGTCAGGGCCAGCCAATTCCTGATGTGTCCTTTGAGGACCAGCTCTGCCACCTGCCTTCCAGGATTCCCCAGAAAGTCTGGACAGTGCCCTGAAACACAGGCTGAAAAAGTTATCTTTAATTCTGAGCTGTTGTGTTAAAAGCCACCCCCTGCTCAGGCAGTGATGCTGTGGTTAGGTCAGAAGGAAGCAGAACAACCCCCAGCAGCACCTGCAGGATCAGGATGAGTGTGTTTAGTGTTACTGAAATAACCGGGCAGAGCAGCCTGAGCTCAGGCATGGCACTAGGTATCCGAAGCCTTGGTGCTGACCGCAGCCGCTCACGTGGGGCTGTTTGCGTGAGCTGGGAGGTGCCGGATGCGGCCGGCAGCAGCGTGGGGAGAGCAGGAAGCCCGGCGTGGGGCAGGCGCTCAGGAAGGGGCCGTCGGGAGCAGCGGGCACGGCTGTGTTCCTGGAAAGCTGAGCAAGGCCGTGTGCTTGGCCTGCAGGGTGGGAGCAGGAGTGCTGCTGGGTTTGCTTTGGGCTCAGGTTCAGGAATCAAGTTTTTTCTTGGCTTAGCTATGCCCCAGCAGTCATTCTTGTTAAGGACATGTTTCTTGGAGATGTTTTCTCCTGTATCCCCCACTTGCTTCTTCTCCAAACTTTTAATGCTCCCTCCATCTGTGACACAAACTCTTTGAGCAGTCCATTTTTCAGTCACCACCGAGCACCTTATCTGAGCGAAATAACTCCATTAGGGAAGGATCCCAGCTCAATCAATAAGCAAGCATCAAGCAGAGAGAAATAAACTTGGAGAGGACATTGTAATTAACTGGGAGGGGGATAGGGGTGGGGTGGGGGGACACACCAAAATGAATGATTTATCGGCTACTGAACATTTGGCAAAGAAATTTTTAGTTGGCTCCTGCTTTGCCCCAACTCTTTCAATGGGAGAAAGCTCTGTCAAAAAAAAAAAAAAAAAAAAAAAATGGCCCAAGCAGCAGTAAGGAGCTTGCGAGCATCCAAGAAGGGAAACAAAACAGGAAAGTTTGCCAAATAAGGGCTGCAACAGGTCTTGGAAGCTGGAGGGCTGTGATGGAAATAAACCTGTGGAAAGCTAAACAAAACACATAGCACCCCAGCACAAAAGAAGGAAGGAAGGTGATCACTGCAGCAGGCTCCTATACCCTTCTAAGAATAAGTCTTCCAGTATATGGGTCAGGAAGAAGCGTGGCTTCAGCCTGGATGCCTAGGGACAAACAAAGCGATTGTTGGGTGGTATGTTAATGTAGCAGGTGCAGTTTTATTTAAACAAGAGGTAGCTATTGTTTTCTGGAAGTGTGGTGATTTACAGGCTCATAGTTTATCCCGGAGGATCAGGGTGTTAAGTCATGTGCATGTATGTGTGTTTTACCCAGGGTGGCCGCTCTCTGCTCGGCCTCTCTGAGGCAGGAGGAGCTGAAAGGAAAGGGCCCTGTAAGCCCAGCGAGATCTAATTGCTGAGGTGCAATCAGTAAATTGCTCAACATGGGGACCTGGGTTTGGGGTGAAATGGAGATGTGGTCTCCAGCCCATGTTATGGGCTGGGAGAGTCCCAGCTGATCTCAGTAGGATTTGTACGTGGGGATCTAGGAAAGAACTTGGCATTATAAGCTGTGCTTGCCTGGCAAGCCCCACAGGAGAGATCAAGAATTAACAGATACCTTAATTCCTGACAACTACATCAACACAGTTCCTTCAGTGCTGAGCACAGAAGGAAGGCTGGTGAGAGCTGTATCTTGTCCTGCTCACCTCTGCAGTGGTGTTTTTGTTTTGGTTGTACCCCAAATCTCACTGTTTGTGCACAGGTATGGACACAGCCAAGCTTTTCTGTCCCTGCTGGTTATTTACATCTGTGTATTTTCATCTCCAGACTGGAGAGAGTGTTTTATTTTTTTTCAGAACACTCAGGTTGTTCTTAGTGTGCTTGGAGTCCAAAAAAAAAAATATTAAAAAAGCTATAGAGACTGGGTAAAATAGTTATTCCACCCTGAAAAGCCTGCTGCTGTGCTACTTTAACCAGAAGGGGGGTGGCTTTTCTCCAGCTGAGGAAAAGTAGGGGGCTGTCTGGGCTTGATTCTTCTAATTCAGTCTGCTGCAGAATGAGGACAACTTCACTGGGATATGTGCATTTCCACTTAAGTGTGAGCAGTGTAAAGAAACATTTGAAAGAAGCCCCAAATTGTGGTTAATCCACTTAAGAGCTGGCAGATCCTTCTTGCTGACTGCAGATTCTTACACTGTGGAGTGAAAATCACCTTTTCCCCACATGAGCCCTGGGACTGGGTGAGGGTGTTGGCGATGCTGCAGGTGATGCGCAGGGCTCCCTCCCTGCCCATTTCCTCACTGGGCTCGGGGATGAGATGGCTGCTAAACATTAAATGTTGCACTTTTACTTGCGGTGATTAATATTGCTCTGATATTTGCCTGATGGGAACTCCCACTGGCGGGCCAGGCAGCGCCCTGTTGTGCTGCTCATTGTCCAGTCCGGTGTAAATGACCGTCCCTTCCTCCGTGAGCTCACAGGCTAAAATTAATAACGGGTTTGAAATGAAGGGTGCTTTATGAGTAAGGGCTGTTTGTTGTTATCTTATTTTTTTCCATAGAAACAGAACATTTTATTACTTTCACTGAAGAAATCCACGTTATCAGTTTCCTTTCATGCAACAAAACACGCTTCCATTCTTCTTTAATAAACATTAATTGCGTAAAGCTCGTTCTGTGCTTTTCATGTAGAAAACCCTGCAGAAACGCCAAGTATCCTTTTCTCTTTTTCCTCCTGAAGCTTCCAATTCCCTGAGTCCACCACGCCAAGATAACACCATCTCAGCAGGCCAGCACCGCGACAAATTTACAGCCTCAGAGCTTATATCTTTGCAGGCAATTGTCTTCAAACAGACAGTGCATTTCTGCGTGTCGGAGGCGTGGGGCTGGAGTTTCTTCTGAGAAACGGCCGAGTGTGTCACTGTTGAACCTCTGAGTGACAGCAAGTGCTTTTCAGCTTCTGTCGTGATTTTATTCTTTTTTCTTTTTTTTTTTTTTTTTTTGGAAGGGTTGGCAGTCTGAGCTATTCTCAAGGATTTGGAAAAGAGCCACAAACAGGAATTATTGAACAATTGCTCTGTGAAACTTAAGATAACAGTTTGTTCCACCACAGTGGAATTGCTTTGTGGGAGAAGGAAATTATCTTTTTAGCTCTTGATTAACATTATGTGAGAAAAATAAAATTAAAGGTTGATTATATCTGTTGTCAAATGGAATGCGTGTTCGTGCGAGGGGAAGGGGGCACATGTTGGGGTGACACGTATGGAGATGAATGCTCCTCAGATCTTAGGTTATTTGAAAAATTTAGATTTTTAATGTTTGGAAAATTCCTCTGCTGCTCTATTATTGTCAGGTTAACAGTTACTGTGTGCTCAGTGTGACTGTAAATACTAGATCATTAAAGAGTAGGTACATACCACTGTCTTGTCTATAGTAGTAGTTTGCTGGTTGAGAAGGATTTGTGTGCAAATTAAACTTTTTCTCTTATATCCCAAGTTTTGGTGGTTTTGACAGGTTCATAAACATTACAATAACAACTTGCATCTCCAGTTACTCTGTACAACAGCACACCTACCTCCTCATGTGCTTATCTTCAATAAGCATTAGTGATAAACACTATTATTGAGAGCACAAGTACATTTTTAACATACCGGCCCGATCCAGCTGCCCTTGAAGTCAATGGCAGACTTTCCCCCACAGTCAGAGCAAGTGGGATCAGGCCTGGGGCTGAAGGCATTGGATGCAGGGACAATGTCCAGGGTATTGCTGGCAGAGGGCTGCACCTGCAGGGCTGATCCACCCTGTGACTGCAGGATTTTGGTTCAGCAAGCCCGATTTCAGGTGCATAGTGGTGCAGCCTCTTGTCCGTAAGCACATTCACGGGTGCCCTGACAAGGCTGTGCTCTGTGTGGTTTTGTTTTTAGCTTTCAGATAATTCCCCACTGGTGTTGGTAGGGGCTGTGCTTCCCTGCTGAGGGCATGGTGGCTGTGACAGGAGCCAGGCCCTCGCAGGAAGGTGGCTCACAGCCTGGCTTTAGCCAACCTGGGGCTTTTCAAGAAGCTGTGGCCTGCAGGGGCAGCCTGAGGCCTGGAGCTCTGCTCCACAGCCGCCTTCCTGCCCACCCCAGAGCCCTGGCGGTGGCTTTGACACCCTGCGACTCGGAGGGAAGCGCTGAGGATGCTGAGATCCAAACATGAACTTTCTGGGCAGGCCAAGCCTCGGCTGTGATCTCTGAGCTCGCTGCATGTGCTTATCTGTGCCTGCAACACATGCTGGGAGATCAAAATATGCCCCTTCTGAGGCAATAGGAAAGGGACAAGATGCTTCTTTAATCACGTCTGATAAATTCTCACTTGTAATGAGAGCCCTAATTAAGGGAAATTACCTATTGGAAAAGAGTTAAAAGGGGCCCCCATACTCCTTCCAGCAAACTTAAAGACAAAAGGAAGTTTCTAACAATGGGTCACTGGAGATGCATTTCCGCTGGGTTTTAAAAAACAAGGTACTGTCTAGCTGATGAGCGGTGAAGGCGAGCAATGCCGCTTTGATGAGCCTTCTCCTGCTTCCTGATATTGTGACCCTCTTAACAAACACTGCAGACTAAAATCAGCATGCCTTCGGTATGCTGTAAGTGCAGGCAGGCTATCTGAAGAGATGCCTCACTTGCAGGATATGGTTTAAATCCTGTTTTGAATAAGGTTTACATCCTTGTCACTGAAATAATATTTTTGTACCGTAAAAATCAATGCGAAGAGACAAGCAGACAGGTCCCCCAATATGTAAACAACCTATCTTTGATGTCACATCTTGCCAATTTTTTTTTGTCCCATGGGATGCCCAAGAGTTCAGCTGTTTCACTTTACTTTTACGCATCTCTTTTTGATGTCAATAGGTGTGCACACTTCTTGATTTTTGAAGTGCTGGCATAGGAGTCTCAAGATTTGGGGCCTCTGAAACTGGCTCTCTTGCATCCACTTGGGTGGCTTAGGAGGTTCTGGTTTTCTGGTCAGCTCTGCGACTGGAATAACAACAGGAGGGGTTCTCTGGATGTGGAGGGGAAAGAAAAGAGGCTCCAGGTCCAGGAGTTTTGGTCACTGATCATCTGGAATGAGCTTTCTGCGTATCGTGAGCTCCTCCTCGGTGGCACGTGCTGGAGGGGGCTGTGTGTGGTGCTCCAGGCATACTTCACATACTGATCTCTCCTCCGCCTGGGTTGGTCTCAGATCCCGGCATGTCCTACCCGCAGCAGCCAGTGTTGCTGAGAGGCAATGTATCTGCTTTCCTCCTTGTACGCAAATTTGTTGTAAAGCAAAAGAAAGGCTGTCCGTGCAGTAAAAATACTGGGGTTTGCTTGCACATAGTGAGGGCACAGTGTTGGTGTCAGATTTTAGGTCAGGACCAGGTGATTAACAACAGCTGTCTGCAGCCCTCCTATCAGGTTTGCTGCGGAGCTCCAAATTGCATCTCCAAGCCTCAAATATTCAGTCAGCATCCAAAATGTTTGGCTTTCACCAGCTGATGAGGCAAAGAGCATCACTGATTGAAGCATAGCTTTGCTTTACATTAGGATGTATTTATTTACTTTTTATGAAACAAATCATCAGCAGTTTTCCCCATTGTTATTATTATTATTATTATTTGCAAAACTACAGCTAGCGGTGGTTTGAATCTTATTTTTCTTTTTATGCTTAGGTGTTTGTAATTTTATTGCCCATGATATGAATGAGGTTCAGGCATGTCCAACCACTGCAGCAGGCTCCCCAACACCTCTGTGGTGTTGCTGTTGGCTCTTGTAGAGAATGAGGAACCTGAGGCGCACACAGAAATGCAACCACTTTCCTGGGGAGCTGCAGCAGGGATGGGAGTGTGGTTTGGTGGGTTGTTGTCCTACCCCTAAGCTTCTCTTGGCTCTCTGGAGTAAAATGCATGTGACGGTTTGGGGCTGTGGCAGGGGGACAGGGCACTAGCACCACTGGGAGCTTTGGAGGGATGCTGGCCTTTCTCATTAATAGGCCACTTGAGGATTTCCCAGGTATCCCTATAAAACGAATGGACTGTGCTCACAAATCTGAGAACAGACCACAGGTCTCTGCCACCCAGTGGCAGGGTGACCAGAGCAGGGCTGGAGCTTTGAGAACAGGTAGCTCAGGTGCCTGCTGCCTCCTGAAATCCTCTGGCTGTTGCATGCCTCCTTGCTGTTGGGGGCCTCTCCCAAATTCCCCTGGATTTTTAGGTTATGGTGACATAAACAGCAAAAATACCAGCCCCTTATCTTTAGAGGAATGCCCCCCAAACCTTTGCTTTCCTGGAGCTGCTGTCTGCGCAGGGAGGAGCCCAGCGCATGCGGGAGGTGGATGCGTGCGTGAGCAATGTGCATTCAGATGGACTTCTGGTGTAATTTGAAAATTGGTTTGTTTTGTACCGGCCTCAGTTGCAAACAGGAATGATTAACCAAAACAGGAGCGCGCGCGTTACTCACCTTTAATTATGTTTGCAATACATCACGGTGATACAGGGGAGCAGAAAGCCTTGCTGTTTTCCAGCATGCCTGCCCTGTAGCATATGGTCCTAGGGAAGCGGTTTTGATGCAGAGCCCCCAGCAGCATATGGCGACAAAACCGCCCCCGAAGGCAAATTGGAAGTAGCGGCCGGGCCCGGGCCCCGGAGGAGCCCACGTCTCTGCCAGCCGGCAGGAGCGGGGCTGAGCGTGTCACCGTCACACTCATCACGGCGGTTTTATATTTGGTTTGGGACGCTGGTGCATGAGGTTCGGGATGTAAAAGTCAGAAGAGATATGGTTCCTGTAATGTCTGCAGAGATCCTTGTGTCGATAAGGTCAGCAGCAAGTTAATAGATTTTTATCTTCTCATCACATGAACTTAATATAGTGCAACTGTTGGAGGGGAGGGGGGAGACCTCCCTGCTGCTATTTCCTGATGTGTTGCAGGGGGGTTGAAAAGGCAGGGTGTGCCTGCAAAGCCCCGTTTTGCTTAATGTGAAAATCAATAGTTCAAAAATAATAACAAAATTCTCAGATACGAACCGAAGGCTAACGCTGCGCGGTAACTGCAGTTAAAAGTAATTACAGAAGGGGAAGAGGAACAGGCTTCTCCATGGTGGCGATGGAGCAGTCGAGGAGGGGGACGTGATTTCCCATCCAGTGCTCCCCACAGCATTGGTCTGCGTTTGCTCGTGCCATTGAAGGACTGTGGAGTAATGCGGGAGCGGGGTGATGGGCTTGGTGCTGCAGAAATAGCCACGAGGGATGCTCTGTGCTGCTCCCAAATCAATGAATGTAGGGGAACCAAGGCCCCAGCCGAGCTCTGGTGTGCCTACAAAAGCCCCGAGTGAGGGGGTGACAGCCCTGATGGATGCAAGGGCTGCTGCCAAGCCGGGAGCAAGGAGGGGGACAAGGAGATGGGAACAGAAAGACACTCCACAGCCGTAAATATATCTTGCCACGAAAATTTGGTGTCGCTTGTGTTGCAGCCACCATCTGAGCTGATGGGTGGAGGAGAGGGTCTGCGTTGGTCGGGGAGGGGCTGCTCCAGTGCCGGAGACCTGGGGCTGAAATACGGCATCGCTGTCAGGGGCGAAATCCATGGAGGGACACCGCCGGGTCACGCTGACTAGTAGGGCTCAGCGATCAAACGTGTCACACCTGTCTTGGCCACGGGTGCAGGTGTTCTAGGTCAGCTCTCGCTGTGGTTATCAATCGCTGACAGTTGACAGTTTAATTTTACACCACAAGTACCTCATTACTTGTGTAGGCACTTGAAGAACATGTGGGCACTGGGTTGGATCAGTGATCAATGACAAAGGTTGCGCAGGGTGCAAGTGGTAGCAGTAAAAGTGAAGGTCTCCGTGCATGAGTTGGCAGTGGTGGGGATACATGACAAGGGGAGTTTAGCTGACAAACAGTCTGTCAGGGCTGGAAGAATGGAGGCTCGCCGGAGAGCTGGCGCTCCATTATAAAATACAGCTCGCTGTTTAGAAAAAAAAAAAAAAAGGTGGGGGGGGAAGGTGGGGGGACCGGCTTTGAAAAAGTGTTTAAACAAATTTAATGCATGTGGGGGGCTGTAAATTTTTATTCTACAAGCATTTATTCCGTGACACAGGAGCATCCAGGTGTTCAGGAATTTTGCACGCCAGCAAAGCGGAGATGCTGTTTGATAAGGATGTACGCGAGTGCTGCTGTGGGTCCGGTCCCTTGTTGGGCACGGACGAGGGGTGCCCGATGTGCACCCGGATCCTTCCACACAAGATCTCCTCTCCCCGTGTATCGATAGGATGGCTCGCAGTGAAATCTGCTGTGACAGATTTCCTCCGCTGCAGTAGGGGAAATTTGTTATTTCAACACACTTTGAAGCGGTGCTTTAATCAATACCATCCAACTTTCTGTTGTGTTGCTTGTTTTCCTCTGTGGAGTTTCTGACATTCTTTTGCATGTCAAATCTAGCAGGCGGATTATGTCACTGGGGCGATGACTGAAGAAAGAGACATATGGCATTGGTTTGGTACAGCCGTGTATCTTGCATTAGGATGTAAATCTTGTTTGCTTGAGAAACCGCCTTGAAAGATACTTTGCTCGAGGTATAACGTAGCCGTGTTATTGAGTGCACCTTATAATAATTGATATGGCGGGAACAATATTAATGAAAATAATGTGAATTTCACCCAAACTGTAGTAAATAAGGAAAAGACTAATAGTCTTTGCCCTTTGCTGAATTGAACACATCTTAAAAAAAGACGCTTGATTATTTCTCGCACGCTGATTAGGTGTAGGCTAACTTTGATCACATCACCTATGGTTCCCACCGAAAGGACACGTGCGGCGCGAGTCGCGTTCTTCTGGAATTGTTAAAATGATTGAATAAGCAGCTCGGAAAGCACACAGCTTTAAAAAATGAGATGCACACTCTCTGTTGGTGCACTGTATTGATTTAATAATGCTGGAAAGCCCTCGTGGGGCTGGGTGTGCCAGCAGAGAGGTCCCGCTCCCACCGCTTGCCCTGTGGTGCTGGTGGCAGAGCACCACCACCTTTGCTCCTGGTTTAGCCCCCAAGGAATGATCCGTCCTTGTCAAACATCAGTGGGAACAATGGACATTGTGATAGAGATGGAGAAAATCCTTCCTGTGAATGGTAGTGAGGGACCTGAGTCACCATGCTGGGTTCAGGTTCCTCTGGGCTCTTCATTGCCTTCTGAAGCCAATCCAGGCTTCCCCAGAATTTGCTTTTTTTTTTATTATGCTTTTTTTTTTTTTTTTTTTTTTTTTTTTTTTCTTATTCACTGTTCTCTAATATTTATTTTAACAAAACTCTAGGCTGTAGTAAGGAGAAGTGAACTGGAGCTTGGGTTGCTATTATGGTTAAAGGAGAGAAAAGGGACTCAAAGGAGCGGAGAGGAGCAGACCCTCCACAGGGAGGGGTGAGCAGGTAGTGAAGGAAGAGGCAAGGCATGGAAAAGTAACTAAATTTAGTAGTAATAATAAGGTTTATTCTTACAGAACTCTGGGAGACCCATAGACTGTGTGGGTCCACCTGTCCAGAGAAAAAAATGGGGGAGCCTCCGGTGCAGTTGCTATGGTATAAGTGAAGGGCAATTTTTGCCAGCAGCGTGCAACAGAAAATATTTGGCATAAGGCACTACGTGGTGTAGTGAGCTGCAGTTCTTGCATCTGGCTTCACTGAGGTTTCACAGTTGGTGGAGGGGCAGGGAAAAATGTGTGTATTTAAGGAATTACTGGGCCAAATGTTTCCCTTAGTGACACCGGTGCAAATCCAGGGCAATCCCACTGAAGCCGGAGGCTGCCCCGGCTTTCCGCTGGGTGCAGCCACTTGGGTTTGGCCAGCGGAGGTCGCCTGTGGAGGTCACCTTGCTGCAGTTGGTGTTGTGCCACCAGAGGTAACTGAGAGAACTTGGCTCAGGATCTGCTGAGGCGACAGCGTGGTCACTTCTCCAAGTGTTACATTAAATATAAGGGATTTTCTTTTCATGTTTGTAATTCAGAGCTAAGAAGTGACTGGTCTTTTCTAACTATGTCAAAATCTTGCCTGTTTTTTTGTCCCTTCTTTTTCTCTCCTTTTCCCCAAGCCACTCATTTCATCCAAACAGGCCAAAAAGTTGGAGAAGGAAAAAAAAACAACCAACCAAAAAACAAACAAACCAAAAAACCACACCTGGCATTTGGGAACTTCCCGGATTTTACAGAAAACATAGCCAACCTGATTTAAAGGATGGTGGTGGTGATGGGATGACCCTTCAGCAGGAATTCTCCAACCCCTTGGGTTTAACAAGCCCAAATCCTTCACTCCAGCAAGCAGGTTTAGCTTTGGCCATTAAGGAGTGATGCTGTTTTACACCAGTTGAGAAACTAGCTTGTTGTTTTCCAATCCCACTTAGCACATGGCAGCGGCAGGGACTGCACGAGGCACAT
Organism: Aythya ferina; assembly: GCF_964211825.1. NCBI lineage: Eukaryota > Metazoa > Chordata > Aves > Anseriformes > Anatidae > Aythya > Aythya ferina. The sequence goes on from NC_140305.1 coordinate 23,770,691, forward strand.
TGAGCTTCCCTTGGCAAAGGTGCACTAGGAATCACTTGGGTTATTTAAAAGCAGTTTTTTACCCCCTTTTTTTTTTTTTCAGGGAAAAAATTTCGGATGAGTGGGCAGCACAGAAAGGGAGCTGGGATGGCAGGCTGCGGGGTGCCAAGGTTTGAGGCCAGGAGGTGCAAGCCCTACCTGGTTTGAGAGATGGGGATGTTGTGCTGGGATTGGTGGGAAACGACTAGTGTGCAGGGGGCAGATGGCAAGCACCTCGAATAGCAGCATGAGGCTGGATTTATCTCCAAAGGCATGAAGAGACACCCTGCCTTTCATCAAATAGCGCTGGAAGGCCAGTCAGACTGGGGACATGGGATGAGTGCAGAGGTGACATCTCAGCCCTGCACTGGGACGATGCAACAGGACCCTCTGCACCCTCTTTGCTGGCACATTAACGCTGCTAGAATTTGAGCAGATGGCAGAAGGAGCATTTAAAGGTGCCTTTCATTGTCTTCAGTACATAAAGGAGGCCCAATCCCCCCGGGGAGCAGGACCCAGGGGTGTGCTGTGAGCGCCCAGCGCTGTGCGCGCTGCCCGTGTTTGGTGGGCTTTAATTTGGCATTACATACGCGGTGCTTGTCTGCAGCTCACATGATTCAAAGTTCTCCATGGGGTCTAATGTACAAGGCTTGCCCTGTTTTCATTAGGTTTCCCGAGCTCTCCTCCGCTCTCCCCAGTGTCGCAGCACAAAGACACTTTTGTCAGCCGATGTTGGACTCTCCTCAAAATCCAAGCACTTTCAGGAAAGGACTTGGAAGTCTATCTTCTCAGTTTCCATATCCCTTTGCCCTCTGCTCTGGCATTTGGTTTGATTGGTTGTAGAGTCCCCCATTTTTTTTCCTGCTTCTTTTTGCAAAGCTGATCTGTCTGCTCCAGAGGCTATCTTGAAGGGGGAAAAAAAGTGTGTGTATAAATATAGAAAATCATGCAATGTATATCTCTGAATTATTGCACATTTTAAAGCATTAACTCCTTCAGTCCTCAGCTGGTTTAAGTGCTAGGACCAAAATCACGATAGGAATGTTAAAGGATTATTATTATATTTTATGTTCATTGCCACAAGTTTAGTAAGAAACTTAATCCCCCCTCTTCTGCGCTCCCTCTCTCTGCCTCTCGAGAGAAAGAAAGAGGAGGGGGGGATAAAAAAAAAAAAAAAAGCTGGCACCAAACTTCCATTTGACTTGGCAACTTTTTCCCTAATGTGATTTGATATGCTTTACTAGAGAGGGTAACGTGCTAATGTTTCAGAAGAGGCCGATTTTCTATTAGTGAAAGTATGGTATATAAAAGATCAGGCATTGCTATTAAACTCTTCAGTCAATGGATTTATAGCCTATTCTAAGTGGTAATGATATAATGGAATGCGATCATTTAATATTAGAAAATATGTTTGGTTTGACGTTTCAGGGATTCCAGGAAATACTGTTATTTATATAGCTTCATCTGCGCAAAAATTAAAAACAGGGAAAAAATACGACAAACCCAGCCAGATATCTTGGATAACTTGATTTCAAGCTGCTTTCGTAACGCATTACATAAAGTCATCTGTTTGATATTTTGCTTTATCTGTTTCCTCAGAATACGCATCACGATTTGTGGAACCCCCAGTACTGACACCACAAAGAGCGGCTGCGTACTGTTTGATTTCACATGTTTTTAAGCTAGTTTGTAGGTTACTTTTTCGGGGCAGAGGTGGAAATAGCATTTCTGCCTATGGGATATAATTATATTACGATCGCTACAGAGGAGGACATAGTTCAGCCCCAATGTTTCAATTAATAATGTACTGTCAGCTCTGAGAGATGATAGGAAACTGCATTGGATCAAAAATTATCAGCATCAGCTGAGGCTGCGGCTCTCTTTGCTTTTCTTTTTTCTCATTTTTTTTTTTTTTTTTTTTTTATGTGCCTGATCGACTCTCTGCAGTTTTTGGAGAATAATATTTTGCTTAAAAGTAAAATATTACATTCTTGCAAGGCTGATTAGGTTACTTTCAAGGGCAGGAATTGGTTCCTTGCCTTATGTGAGCAGATGTTAAGCTCCTTCCATTATATTTTAACATCTTACATCTTGCATATACCTTTTAATTGTTAATGTGGTCAGGCAATAAATTCAGTGTCTTAGGGGAACTAAGAATAATTTTTGAAATTTCATTCTCTCTAGCCAGTTGCTAGGAAATGAAGTGCTTTGGTTAATAATATATTTAAAATATTTGCCATGTCTCAGTTTAATATTTGTTCTGTATTTACATGAAATTCTCATCAAAAAGGAAAGCATAATTAAAATATATTTAGTTTTTGGTAGCATTTAGCACTGGCTTGAAACATACTCCTAAAAATTATAAAATCATTTTGCAGACGAATAGGAAAATATTATTTGAAATCTGACAAGGTTTATTTGAAATAATGCTTACTTTTAAAAATAACTCCTTTTAGATCTTAGAGTTCTACACTTCTTACTGAAAAATGGTTTCCCAGTAGCATACATATCCTATATCAATGTAACTAAATTTATATTGTTATAAATTTTTGAGGTTGGATTCTTGAGTTTTGAAATTAAATAACTACAGTTAACTGTATTAAGTGTAGACTTGAATTTGATCAAAAATAAGAAAAGCACTTATGACAACCTCTGTAAATGCTTAAATACTTTAGTTGTGTTTGTGAGCATTAAATTGTATTATAAGGAGCCAACACTGAGTATATAGGCTCCTGTGGGACAGCTTTGACTTTTGGGAGATTAAAAAATTGTGCATTAATGAAATTCTGCAAGTTTTTTATTTAATAGATAGTGCTTTTCAGGGTATGCAAAATAATGAGGAGTGGAATGTTATATGCATCTTTACGCTCACACCGCATAATGTATATAATTACTTGGAGAAACTGCTTAACTTTAATGGGGCATTTCTTGATCATATAATAGGAAAACTAACAGCTTTAATTAAGATTTATGAAGCAGAGAGGTAATATATTCTGCTAAATTAGGTAACTATTGGTGGGTAGTGCATTTTTTAAGCAATTAAGGGCCCGATCCTGCAGCTCCTAGGCTGCAGAAGGAGTTGCCAACTGATGCATGCAGTCCCTCTGCCACATGAGGAAGGGCTGCAGAGAAGGGTCCTGCTTCTGCTGCTGCTTTGCTGGCCGTGCGGCATGGCAGAAAACAGCTATGTACCTGCCAGGCCTGTTACTGGCTTCAGGAATGATTTTGGGGTGTGTTTTTTCCCTTAATACTCTGTAAATGATAATTGTTAGATAGATGAAGGTAGCATCCTAGCTGGAGAGTGATAGGTGTCACTGGCTGGGGCACTTCCAGGCAGGTGATGCAGGTGAGGTTGTTTGGGATGACTTTAGGATAAAGAGCAAGTAGGATGGTGTTCCTCTCTGTAGAACAAAACTGGCCATCAAAAGAGAGATGCAGGGGTCCCTTGGGAAGGCTGCATTTTGTGGAGGGGTAGTGTGCATGCTACAGGCAGTGTGGTGCAGCCGTGTGCTAGAAACTGATTTAAACATGTACAGAAAATAGGGTGGGACAGAATCCTTTGTTATTTCCATGGTGCAGGCTTCTACTCCATTTTCTCCCAAGTTGCACCATGAATTTTGGATTTTTTGTGGTGATACCACAGGTGAATAACATGCCTCAGCTTTGATCATGGCCACTCGCTGTATTCCCTCTACATGCAGGTTCATCATGTCTTCATGGAGCTGGAGGAACAGAGTAGTACAGCCACACATAGAGCCTTGTTTCCAAAAATTGTTCTGTTTTTCATTTTAAATTGCAGTACGTGGATCAATCTTCTCTAAGCAGCTGCTTTCTGCCCGTCCACACCTGACCAGGAAAGCATTCCCCCAAGGTACAGGCACGTGACCCGTAGGGAGACCCTGTAAGTCCAGTATCAGCAAGATCTGAATTAATGAAGAAGAGCTTTATTATTGAAACTTGGACCAGACCCTTTAATAGACATCGTAGTGTCTTTGTAAAAAAAATAAAAAAAAATAAAAAAAAAAAAATTAAAGGATTTTCTTTTCCCCCAGCAGAATCTGCAGAATTTGGTAATTATCTGCTATGTAGGTAGCATTTCTATTGGTACCTGGTACAGATTTTTACACTTCGCTTTAGAAAACTTCATTTTAATGGCCTTATTTTGCAAAATAGGGAAACAGAGATGGGGAGACTTGACGAAGACCATGGGTTGGTTGCTGGTTCTGTTGGGTTGTAAAAATTTTTTTTTTTTTTTTAACTTATGGAAGTGCCCTCAGAGCCCATGCAAGCCAAGGCTGTGTTTAGAAGTCACTTGGCCTACAGCAAAAATAAGATTGTTTGGGTGTTTTTTTGTGTGCTTGTAGTAGTTTCATGTTTAAACTAATGTGAAAAAGTCAATAGCTGAGAAGCAGTGCTGGAAAACATGGCTTGGAGCACAAAGCGTAGTATATCTTTAAAATACCTCATGATTTTTAGGTCCCTGCTCTCATAATCCAGTATTTTGGGATCCTGCACGTTGGCACTTGGCAAGGGTGCTCCTGGGGTGGGGGTTGGGGGCACCAGCCCCAGGCTCGTCCTGTGCTTTCCCCACTTGTGTGCAAAAGCACGCCACGTCTGAAAGCTCACATATCATCGAGGCAATATTTCTGGCGAGTTTGGCTTGGGAAACATGTGAGCACTACACAGGAGAGGAGGGCCGTGGGAAGTACATTTTTAAAAATACACCCAACCAGATAAATAGACTTCTTAAAACCAAAATAAACAGATAGAGAAAACTCACTTAGGCAAAGGATGCATAAATTATCTTTACCCTGAGGATGCAGGACGTTATTCACCCTTTATGTTCAAAACCTCTACGTTTTCTAAGTCCGTATTTCACGTCCAATCACAAGAATGCCCTCTTTGACTTCGCCCGCGCCGGCAGTCGTGCCCTTTCCTGAGAAGGGCCCATTTGTCATGTGGGGAAAGAGGGTTTAATTAACTAGGGAAAATGTACCTAAGGTGGAAACTGTGAGCTCTGGAAAGGTTTCCAGAGAAAACGCATGAAAAACATGTATAGATGATCCTAAACTTTTTTTTGCATGAAAGGACTTTTCTTGGTTCCCCATTTCACTCATCAAAATCCAAAGAGCGTCTTTTATGTAGGATTCCCATCTGTCTTACACAGAACAAGGGTGGAATGTGCATGTATCCCACACAAAAAATACATTTTTCAAATTCATTTTTTCCCCCGTTTCCTCTTTCCCTCTGGGAACACAGCAAATGTCTCTGTTGTGCACTCAGAAAGGAGTCAAGGTTTTTAGCAGGGAGGAGCTGAGAAAAAAGGCGGCTGGCAGGTCCCGTGCTGAAATTCCAAGTATTTCTTTAAAACAAACAAAATTGAAACAAACAAAAGGGAAGCTATCAAAGGAGAGCGTTGAAGTTACTGGAATGCTAGGGGAAGCCTTAAATTTCATGCCAGCAAAAAAAAAAAGTTGCACGAGTTTTATCAGCACTTTATTTACTGTTGCGCTCAACAACATGACCGCTTACTATGGAAAAAGCAGCAATGGGCAGCGAATATATGTTGTCCCTGAGACGCAACTCACACAACAATGCATAATGGACCTGCCTGCAGCTTTTGCTGTGTTTTCACAGTGAAAAAACCCACTGGGGTTTCTTGTCAGCAAACCCATGGCTGCAATTTCGCCAAGGTGCCAGTCAGTGTCTTTGGGTCACAAGCAGCCCTATGGGGCGGCCTGCCCATACACAGGTATTGTTGTCAATGTGAGGCTTCACAGCCTTCATCCCTTAATTTGTACCAATTTGTTTAATTTCTCGAAGCCCTCGGTTGCTGTTTAGCTATGGTTTTGCCAGGCGAGCACAAGCAGCTGTTCTGACAGAGCAGTGCTGCTGGGTGCCGGGAGGCAGGCTGGTATTTGGCCAGGGCTTGAATTTCCCCGCAGTCATCTTGTTCCCCCTGACAAAATGCACCCAAAGCTGGTGACTTCACAGGTGCATTCGAGATGCTGTTTCGAAAGAGACATCTGGCAAAGCTGATTTTGCTTCTATTAAAGTTGGTGGCAAAACTCTCACAGATGGGCGAAAACAGGACTGGGCTCGCGTTGTCTTGCGCGTGGTCACAGCCCGGGCTTTTCTTCCAGAAGCATTTCCTAAGAAATCTGGACTTATCTTCTGAAGCTGTGAATTATTCTTCTCCAGGCTGAAATAAGATGCTGTCGGGACAAAGGGACAAGGGGCAGTGGAGTGACAGAAATGGCAGGTCCTCTCACAGGGCTATGGAAATGTCGACACTCTTGCAGAAGGGATGAGAGAAGCCTTCTTTCTCTTTACATGAAAAGCATGGGGAGGAAAGGGAAAGGGCTGCTGCATTTCTATCATCTATAATCCTCCACTTAACCTATGAATTAGCCCTTGTGTGAGCAGAAAGGAAAGCTGGTGGCTAAACCATAAACCGCCCCCCAAAGTGGGTACAAGTCTTCCTTTTCCCATCCTGAACTCTACATATAATGGGCCTCTTGAATTAAGGAGATATTAAAAAGAATCCTGGCTGGCTAGCACCATTTTCTTCCTGGCTGCGTATATATTTATGTAATGTTCAATGTCCTAGGGCCAGCCTTTTCAGAGATGGTGTCAGGGCGTAAGGTGCAATTTTAACCTAGTAATTCAGTACCAGCTTGAAACTGCTGGCATGAACGTTGGAAGGAGTGGATCTCTAATTACCCATTTGTACCCAAACTGCAAATTAGGTCTAGCTACAGTGTGCACTGTGGTTCACAGGGAGCGCAAAAATATGTGCACAGTTACCTATAAGTGAGCCTGAGCCAGCAAAAACAGAGATGGGGTTTGTAGAGTAGAAAATCTCATAGAAAGCTGGACTCTTTGGCTGAGGACCATCTCTCTGCTGATACCGAATATTTTAAAGGAAAATAAGAGGCTTTGAAATAGGCAAGTATGAGAACTTCCTATAGGCTGCCACACAAGATGAGCTGCAGCTTGGCTGTATTGAGCTTTCTGTGTGCTGGGTATCCAGTCAAAGCCACAAAGCCAAAGGTGGGTGATAGCCAGAAGACCACAGCGAGTCCATCTGGCCGGGCTGTCCTGAGTCCTCTCCTTCTAGGGCTTGGCTGGGTCTGTGTGGGATGCAGCAGGGCAGGGACAAAGCTCCTTGGTCTGGCTAATGTGCCTTTAGTGAATCTTTGAATGAAGACAGCAAAATGGGGGCTCTGTGGCTTCTGGTCTCTTGCTGTTGAGCTGCATGCAGGAGGATCTTGCGGGCTCTTTGGATGGCAGCTGCTTGGTGCTGGAAGCAAGGAGTTGGTGGAGGTGGGAGATTTGTTTGTTTATGCAGGAAAAAAGAAGATGAAATGGGACATGTGTCTCTTACAAGAGTAGCTGTGAGTCCATTTAAGAGGGTAGGCTTGTGTTGTGAGCAAACTTTCCACAAAGAAAGTGTCCTATCTCTGGGCAACACGGCCAACACAACATTGTGCCATCCTCACTGAGATTCGGCTTAGAAGAATATCACCTTTATCTGAGTCCAGGAATGCCTTTGTATTGAAGGAGCAGCATGTGTTTAACAGATAATAGCTCTGTGTTTGACTAGTGCCAGCCCACAATACCGCTGGCTGCACTAAGTGACGTGCCATTTTTTATTATGTAGAAGGAAATTTTGCAAATATGCCCAAGGGCGAGGCAACATCAATAAGCAGTGAATGAGCGCTCCATTACACACATTTCATTTCGTAACTTCTGTTGGGTCACAGGGGAGCTGCTAAACAAAACAAAACAAAATCTCTCCTATACTGTCTATATTTAGTCCTACCGAGTTTTACGTTTGTCCTCGTGACGAAGAGCGGCGTGTCCAAACCTGGAGCCCAGCGTGTACTTGGGCCCTGGTCCTGCAAAAGTTTACACATCTAACGCTGCATGTTTTGGGTGCAAGTGAGTTTTGGTATAATGAAACTGCTCATGGGTTGCAATGGGAAATGCCTGCAGCCTGCACGGGGATTTCTTCCACACATTCATAAGCCTCGCGCACGTACCTGCACGCGCTCACGAGCACAATGTGTGTTTGTACTTGTGTGGTATATACATATCCCTGAACTGAACGAAAAATGTTGACCTTTGCCTTTCAATTGCCTATCCAAATGTGGATAAAATAGTGTCTTATATAAAATAACCTGATTGTGTGTTTCGACATCAAACAAAACTACTGGCGGTGGCTGGAAGTCCTGGCGACTGCGGCCCCTTCTCTTCCACATGGGCTCTTGCACCAGACTCTGTGAAAGGTTTTCCACCAGAGCACTGAAATGCGTGACTACACCTCCATCATATACTTATTTTCCATCTACTATATCTAGTGGAATGTTTTTTCAGGAAGGATTTAAATTAATTTGTGGAAAAATATATAGGTATTAGGGAAAGTTAGGAGCTGTATGGACCTGTTGTCATCAAACAGTGGTCAGGCTGGACTAAAAGCAGTCAGAATGTTTTATGGTGGAGGTTTTCATAACCATTGTAACAAGTTTTCCAAGTTTTGGCAATCAAAAATCACAAATCAGGTGCTTCAGAAGTATTAGAGTTGAAGCACATGGGCTTCTTTTGGGTTTTCTTCAAGGGTTTGAATTCCTGATGTAGCTTGGAAGGGGATTTCAGGTGATGTTCTGTCTTGTTCTTCTACTAATAATGAGAATTTAAGTAATTTTAACTCATTTATTCATGTGACTCCAAGAGCTGAGGCTTTAAAAAAACACACAGATAACCAGCACTGATGCTAAAATCAGAAAAGTTGGTGGCATGTCTACTTGTGCTGTGAATACAGTACAGTTCACGTGTTTCTAGTTGCTGTTGTCATTTGTGACACTTTATATATGCCAAGCTGACAACCTGGGTGGCTGGATTCATGGTGTGCCTGGCTGGTTAAAAAGAATTTAACCTTCTGATGGCAGAAGATGAGCCACTGTGACGTTCCTCCGAAATGGCCTTCTAAATGTGTGAGTTCTGTGGTGCAACAGGTATCACCCTGCTCTTGCAGCAGATTAAAAGAAACTGGTGAAAACAATGCTTTTTTTTTTTTTTTTTTTTTTTTTTTGATTATTTAAAACTTTCAGCAGAAATGTGCACTCCTGCCTGCCTCCCCTTTACTTTACATAAAATTGTTATGCATTCTAAGTAGTAGCAGCCTGGGCCTCTTGACCTCACAAGAAGAGCTGTTACTATACATTTAACAAAAACAAGGTATTATGTATTAGCCTACACATTTTGCAATAGCTCCAGCAATTTAGTAACTACAGTCCAATTTAAACCGTGCCTGGAGGCAACAAAAATTGCACAAAATGGCAGCTAATTTATAGAAGGGAGAGAGGAAATATTTGGGGGTCTATTCCTTCAAGCCATCTGATTCGTATTATTGACTCATTTAGAAAACAGAAAGTGAGCAGAGACAAGTTTTTAAGGAGTTTGGTTTCACACAAATGACTCGCAATTGCAGCCCATTATTTTTATACCAAGACTTCATTAGTCATATCCCCGTCAAACCTGCGAGCAGTGTCAAATATTTGCAGAAAGCACACCAGGACAGGTATGGAACTCATCAGCCCGTGGCAAAGGTCGCTCTCATTAAGGAGTCAAAATGAAAACTTTCAGTGTCTCCAACACATTGCCCAGACGCTCCTGCCCCCACTCCTGAAAGGCAGGGCCGAGCGAGCACCTCCTGCTCCCCAGACATTCAAATAAGATCAAGATGACAGGGCAAGAAAATGAATAGGATTCTTAACTGGCTGTACTTTATAATATGGTACTGATTGGAAACAACCAGAAAGTTGTTTGCCATGTCTATAGTACCATTTCCTGAGGTTAAACATAACATCTGAAACGAAGCAATTAAGTCCCCTTAATGCAAAAAAAAAAAAAAAAAAAAAAAAAAAAAAAAGAGGGGAGGTGCTGGGGGGAGGAAAGGGGACAACTGGGGTCTGTGTGGAGGGGAGGCTGGGCTGGTCCAATGATGGAGCTGGTGAGCAAAAGCGACGTCTGTGGGAGCCTCTTCCCATCTCGGTGGCTGCTGGGAGACAGCAGAGCTGTGACACGGGGCTGGCTCTCCAGCTGTGGCACGACAGGCACAGTGTTTTGGGGAATTTTGCAGGATGGAGATAAGAATAACACAAAGCCATTCACCGACCTCCAGTTACACAGGCTTAGCACACAGGGGTGAAGAGAAAATGTGTCAGTAGGCTCCCTAGTTTGTGGGAGGCTTGCAGCACGGCTCGATTTCATCCGTGGGCTGTCGCTAACCCAAGGGGAGGTTGTGCTGTCTTGCCCCCTGAAGTCACGCTGAGCATCCTGGCAATGAAAAGGGATTCCCTTCTGCTGCTGCGCGCTGGGACAGAGCGAAGTCCTTGTGATGCAGAAAACATGCATGTCACAGAGGATTTGCTTGTTTAAAAATAGCGTCCGCAGGGCATTGCATAAAATAGCAGAAATGCTTCTAGGAAGCTTTTTTTGTCTGCTCAGCCTCTGCTGACTGGGGTTTGCTGGCCGGGCTCCAGGCAGTGCCTGGGGCCTCCCGGGCTGGCCCCGACACCCTGTGGGTGCCCTGGTTTTTGGGTGCTGGGGGGTGGTGCCGTCTGTGGGTATGGGCACAGGCTCTGCTGGTGTCAACACTGCCTCATAAAGCTCTTCATGAGTGTGGGAGAGGTGGGGTTAAAGCTCAACATTAAGGATGAAAACATAGGGAGAAACATATATGTAAAAAAACATATATATATATTTAATAAATCATACCACTTTACACCAGCTGAGCTTCAGAGGGGAGTGCTGGTCTTTATCTTCACACATAGGCCAGGGAGATGGATGTAGGCATTATTATGGTTACTTTTATTAAACTGTTGAGGCTTCTGGTTGTGTTACACACAGGAGAATGTGCGTATGGACAGCTCAATATATCTGCTTGGAAAGCTTGTTTTTTGGTCCTGTGTATCAGCAGGAGCTTATGGTGCGTTTATTCACACTTTGGTACATCTACCTCTGGTTGCCTTGTCTGTTCATGCCTACGTGTGTGTGCTGGTAAAGCTGTAGTGCCTGAAAGCCCTCCAGCCTGCCAGCTGGAGACAGATTTTGGAACAAAACACGAAAACTATCTGTGCTTTTGGGCAGTCTGTGCCCACGTGGCTCCTGGTATCCAACCTCACCCACCGGAGACGTGGCTGATGGCTCCTGGGAGGGGAAAAGGGAGATGGAGGCAGGTCTGGGGAGGGAGCAGAAAGTGCCCTGTGTTGTGTTGGGCTTCCAGTGGGCCGGTGGGTTCCTTCAGCTCCCTTCCCATGGGATGGGAGCCCCGTGGCTGCCCCATGGGTGCTGGGGGTGCCCTCACCTGCCAGCCCGCGGGTGGTGTGCTCAGCCGGCACGTCCTGCTGGCCGGCCCCTGATTGATGCCCTTGGCCGAGAACTTCCCTCCTGCCCGCGCAGGAAACAGGAGGGCTGGGGAGATAGCGCTCGCCTTTCTTTCTCAGTCCCTGCTTCCTAACTCTAATCACCTTCTGCTGTGGGAAAGAGATGAGATGCGGCCTAAAAAACAGATCATTGTCCGCCTCCTAGATTAATGCAGAGAAAGCAGTATTGTCTGCTGAATGGATAAACCTTCCTCCCGTCACTCAAAACCTAAATTCAACGCTACTTCATTTCTAAGAGGCTTATCTTCCTTGAATAGACCCTTGCAGCTCAAGTAAGAGGCGATGTAATGAAGCGTGTTTTTTTCTTAAGTGAGAAACCTGCTGCAAAGAAGGGGTGAAGCCTGTGCAGCTGTTCTAAAGGGCCTTTGCAGGCTCTCGAAATACTTGTCATTTATCTGGTCTTGCATGACAGCAAATGAGAGAAGATCAAGTTCAAAATCTGCCAGCGCGGCTCTCTCAGGGCTTCTTCATCTGTTAATTAAATAATGGTCGTTAGCGCACAATGCCCCGCGACGAGGGTGGGTACGGTGCGGGGATGGCGACGGGGGTCCGGGGGCTGTGGATAAGCAGATGGTCCCCAGGAATGTCCGTGGTCGCCCCCCAGGGATGCCTCGGTATGCGGCTGGGGGAGCCAGCGGCGAACAGGTGGCAGGAGGCAGATAAATAAATGCAGAGAAGCGTGCGGAAATCATGGCAGAATATACCCTTTTTGTGCGGGGTGGCAATTAATTCGGCCATTTCGCACAAAAGTCTTTTTTTTTTTTTTTTTTTTTTCTAAATTCACACACATGCCACCGCTGCCACAAATAATGACCTGTTGGCTTTGCTTTCCAGGAGCTTACTGCCGGAAAGACAGAACTTACACTTTTTTAGGGTGTTTGGGGGGAAAGTTTGGGCTCTAAGCTAAGATCAGTGGCTAAACATCAGAGGGCCAAATCCTGAGGTGTTTGCTCAACTTCTGCTCAGTGAAAACTCATACTGGCCTCAGAGGGCAGCTTGTGGGGCTGCTAAGGTAGGACACAAGACTGGGATCTGAGTAATTGCAGGCAAGATGGGAATTTGTCCTGTTGTGGGTATGAAAGTTTAGATCTCTTAATAGCTAACATATTTAGTTTTTGAGGTCAGATTTTACCTAGAAGCACTGATCTTATGGCTGCCTCTTTCTCTCACTGCCATCACAGTGACCTTTCTGGCCTCACCATTGCTGCAGGGATGGTGCCATCCAGCTTGTGCCTCCACAGTTATGACCATGTCCCCAAAAGCCCTTTTGGCTGCACTGAGGTCTGTGTGCATTTAGCTTGTCTGTGACCATGTAGGAATTACGTGAGGCTGAGTCTCAGCAGTATCTCTGGCTTTTCTCTTGAGTTGCTGGCTTTCTACCTGGTGTTATGATGGTGAGACAAGGGAGGAGAACCAGCAAGGTGCAAGTAGGGACACTGCCGGTTCTGCTTGTGTCAGAGCTAAACATGGCCAAAGACACCTGCAGTCCAACTGGGACAGGGAAATAAAAAATGTCGGGAAGTACTTGGGACTGGCCATCAGCTTGGGGTGATTCGGTAACCCTGTGTGCTGAGGACAGTAAAGGAAGAAAAGTCAGGTACTTGTTGGATGATGGTTAAAAGGGGTTTTGGAGGAAAATGCAAAGCCCTGCATGGGATGCAGAATTCTTAATGCTGAAACAGGTGGGAAACAGGCACCCAGGTCCTGCAGGATTGTTGGTGTCCCCAGGATGGGTCCTCACAGTGGCATGGCCCAGGAGCAGTGGAAAGCTGGGATGGGGTGATTGGGAAGGACATGAAATATATAATAAATATGTTCATGCAACTTGTCTGCATTAATGAAAATGGTAACAGAAAACAATAAAAGTAAGGAAATTGCAGTTAATTGTAAAACATACTGTATGTCCAAATATGCCTGGGCACAGCAGGGCATCCCAGTAGACACTCGATGTCCAGGTGGTGAAGAACAGACGATATGTTTCATTCTCTAATTTTAGGCTGCTCCTAGATATTTTTGTCTCACAGATGTGGTCCCTTGGCTTTCAATATGCCAGTGCACCTGTGCTGACCGATCCCTGCTGTGTGTAATGTCTGGGAGACAGGGCTGACCTGTGGTTCTGGTTGCCAAAAAGGACGTTTCTGATACCTGGAAAAAGGTAAATTCTCACCGATGAGCACTGACTGATCTGCTCAGAACACCAGTGCTATTGTTAAATGTCTTGTGACCCTGAAATATGGTACATGGCCAGGTGAGGAAAACATCAGCACGACTCAGTTTATTCCTCCAGCCCTGCATCCCAAGGAACTCTTGACAAATACAATGCTGTATTTCTTGGATTAGTAGGCATCGATAACCAATTTCCCTGGACTATAGAAAATTAACAAACACTTTTATCTCTGTTTTCATGGTAGTGGGTGCTGTTTCTGTTAACTGTTTGGGGAGCTCACTGGAGGCTCGGTGCCTGCAGATAGTGACCTTTCACAGATTTTTTTCCCCTCAGCTGAAGTCTTCGTCAGTAAGGAGACACCTGCATCCGTGCGGCTCCGCCGAGCAGAGCCATGCAGCACTTCAGTATTTCCTCTTCTCCAGCAGCTGGAGAGGACCCCTGATACAAAACTGAAGAAATGTGCCAAGAGCCGCCAGGGTTCAGGCCAGAGGTGTTGTTTGTGTGAGATAAAAACAGGACAATATAGCATCCCCACGCAGCTCATCCGTTCGCACATGACACTCGATTCACCGCCTCTGATTAGCTTGTTAGCGAGGAGGCAGGAAGAAGTGCAATCAGGTTTTTATGATTCATCATTTCTGTTCCCTGTTTGGGAGACAATGTCAGTGCTCTTTGCCAATCGTAGAGGAGGGCTCTCTGGTACCTTAGGGATATGCTTTTTTTAAAGATGCTCTCTGTTTCTGAAGGCTGAGCCACATTTCTAAATAATAGGGAAGTCCTGGAGTTTGTTTTTTTCTTTTTTTTTTCTCTTCCTAATTGTATCTGCTAACAATGCTTTTATGTTTGCTGCACGTATGCTAAAAGAAAACACGCTCCCAGTTTGTCTGTAATCCTGTTTTCCCTTAGAAGTGTTTGTGCAGAAATAAATTAGAGATGGTACCTGGAATATTTTTTGCGATACAAAAGGCAAATGTAAGTTTTATTAAGTTGAAAAGGATACATTCTCTTCTCCTGACCTTGATTTTTTAGCTATATTCTCTATACCCCTGCTTTAGAAGTATTATTCTTCATCCCATCCAATTACCATTTCTATCAGCTCTTCTGAAAGATTATGCTTTTTGGGTGTTCTTCTGTAGATGTCTTTCCAGTGGCTTCACTTGATGAATGTGACAAGTTTTGTGTTTTCTCCCTCCCCTCATTGAATTGAAAAGTTTTTTGATAAATACAGGCCAATAAGTGCCCAAAGGCAGTGTTTCAATGGCTGCTAAATCTTTCAAGGTTAGGACTTAACCTCCGTTCTCCCTAATTCAACTGCAACCTTCAGTCTGGAGCCAATCAAGAATATCAGATGATACTTAAACAATGAAGGATTTCTGATATTCAGGTACAGCCTCTGTTCAATAGGATTGCAAATTCTTTGTGTGAAGAAAGTCGGTTTTGCTCTAAAGTACTGTCACAAAAAGTGAAATTACCATTTGCTTGGAATGATGCCATTCATCATTGTCAGAATACTAAGCATTGTAAGTAGCTAGGCCTCTCCAAATTAATGCCTTGTTTTGCATCGGCTAAATTTCCCAAATCCTCGAGGATGGGTCATACAAAACTCATCTCACCGTTTTAATTTATCAATCCAATATGAGTGCGGTGAAAGGGAGCTTCATTCAGTCTTAGCTCTTTTATTTACAGTCTAATTCTAAAAGAAAAGGAAATAAGATATGAAAATAAGTTGGAAAATAAGATAAATCTCTCAGTGAAATCACAAGATCTACTCAGTCCTGTAGCAAACCCTCTATAATTCATTTGTAGGTCAGCTCAAGGGATTAGCCATGACGTATTTGGAAATTCATTTATTTTTATTTTATTTTGCTGTTTCTTATGCATAAGGGTAATGCTGTCCCCAAGGCTTTTCAGGTAGCCCTCAAATCTTGACAACATTTGCTGTCTCTGAGGCCTAGGCCAAAATTAATTTTCAAATAAACAGCATAAAAATGTATGGAGTTGTATAAATTTGAATACAAAATGCATTTGTTTTGCTTGCTTCCATACATACATACATACTGTTGGCTCAGCCAAAAATCATAATCTGACATTGAAATTAACGGCCATATGTACATCATGAAAGTCAAAAAAGTTTCTTAGTTTATTAGAAACACAATATTGTGGGTTTTTTCCCCCCCACTTTCTCCTTGACGTGCTCTGTGGAAGGGGTGCTGGGAAGGCACGCCGCTAATTGTGCTGCTCTCCAGCCGGTGGCTCAGCTTCAGGAGCTGGGATCACACCACTTGTGTCACGCTCGGGATGTCTCAAGTGCCTGACATCCTCGAAAGTGTCGAGGCGTCTTCAGAGAAAGTGAAATCAGAAGCAGCTCGGTATCTCTTGCAGTTTCTTTTATCGGGTACAAGTGTGAGAGATCGAAAGCGAAAACAGCGCTGGGCAGCGCCTCGGTGCCGCAGCATCCCGAGTGACCGCAGGGCTGGGAGCAACGCTGCCAAGCCCCATCCCCAGCCCTGGCCTAAGCCAAAACAACAAAAACAACCAGAACCCCTTGACAGGAGATTATTGAGGAGCGAGGCAGGCGTTCTGCTGCTGTTTGAATGACACCGAGCGGGCTCTTCCCTGGGTGGTCAGCGGCTCCAGGCAACCCCGAGGGGTGCTGGCGGCTGCTGCCCTGGGACCAGCAGCACCTGCAGGATCAGCCCTGCAGCAGCTAAAAATAACCCCTCCGTGCTCTTAAATTAAAACAATGCCTCTCCTCCGCGTAGGTTTTGAAACCTCATTCCACAAGGGGGCTGCAGGCACGCTGGAAAATTTTGCAGGCTGGGGAGTGCCGGGCCAGGAGCTGCAACTGCCCACGTCCCACGTTCCTGCTGCAGCTCCTACCTGCTTGGGGTGTTTTTATTTTATTTTTTATTTTTTGGCTTGTTATGTGCAGGATAGGTAATGGAGTTGTGGTGTGGTTGTGGTGACTGTGTGCATTAGCCTGGAGGAACAGGGCAGTGGTGCCTGGGGAGAAGATGCCTGATCCCAGGCAGAGGTGACAAAAAGTGGCCAAATTTAAAGGGGTGAGATCTCACCCTGAGGTGAAATCAGTGCTTGTGCGTGGCTTTTTCTGTAGATGTGACACCCTCTTTGGCAAGGCTAGCTGTGCCTTCCAGCTGGGAAGGCACAAAGGAGAAGGGAAAGTCTGCAGGATCTGGTCTGGATGCAGAGCGGCATCGCTATCACGCAGCTCCTGCCCCGAATGTCCCACAGATTGATAGGCTTAGCAGAAATATCCTTTCACCTGTGTTTAATTAAGAGAAGTATGGACGTGGGAGATCTTGCTGGTACATTGCCTGGAACTTTGTATCTCAAGCAGTATCAGCTGACCAATAAATCGTTGGTTAATTATTAATTACTAAAGATTATGTTTGGAAGAACAGATCATTGAAATGCTGCTGTTATCCTTTCCCAGCCAGTCAATGAAAGATTTCAATTTAATGCGGTCTGACACACCGCTAACAAGTGGTTTTGTGGGGTCTGGCAGGTGAGGGGCTGGGGGTCTGATCCCCTCCGGGACAGGACAGGAGGGCAGGAAGGTAACACAGTGCTAGTGAGGCGATGCTCTCCCAGCTGGCCCTTTTTGGATGTGTAGGGGTCCTCTGTTCAGCATATAAATAATATCCTGGGTCAGCCTGCACTCACTTCAGCACTGAATGATCTCGCACACTTTCATAATTTTAATGCTTTTCTTTCCAGCAATATTAGCTCATCTACTGTGCACAGTACAGAGCCTTCTGTCCCAGATGACAGCAGCTCGATGGATTATTTTCCAATTTTATTTAACTCTCTACTGACACTGTTACGTTGGGGTGCAGGCAGCACCCTGGGGAGTGCTGCCCTTTCCAGCCCCGATGTAGACAGCACAGCTCTGTCTGGCTGCAGGCATGAATTTTCTGTGTTAAGTGCTAAATGAATATCCTCCTCCCCTGCCTCAGAGCAGCTTCCAGCCCGTCAGAGGGCTGGTGTAGAGCCTGGGCAGCCCCTGGGGCTCTCCTGCCCCAGGCTGACAGCAGCTGTGGTCTCCGTCCCTGTGCCAGGCTCTGCCCTGGCTGGAGATGGAGCATCTCCTCCAGGCTTTGGTTTCCTTCCAGGTGTCCCAAGCTTAGCTTGATCTCCATTAGCAGCTTTTGCTCTTTGGGCTGCAAGAAATGGAAGTTGAGGACTGCTTGCATTATGCCCAGAACCAGGAGTGGAAATCCACTTCAAAGAGCATGGCAGTCAACATCAATGCTGCTGTACAGAACATTTTAGAGCTGGAAAATTAAAAAACACATCCTTCAAGTATCAAACATAAATTGTTTTATATTTTTCTATAAGTGGAAAATGCAGGCAGGGTCATTGCATTATGTGACATTGCTTGTAATCCCCGTTTAGTGCATCTTCTGAGATTCAACAAAAATTAATGGAGACTCTTTTTTTTTGTAATATCTTGGAGTCTGTACAAGTCAAAATCCTGGCAAAATGCAGTGCCTTAGTCATGGCATACACTTCACACATTGCTTTTTAACACTTCCTAATTCCTGTTTTGGGTAGCACCTGCAGGACAGCAGAGAACAGTGCTGCACTTCTGGCTGTGTACATCGTGATCATGGCAAACATGCTGCTGACATGAGAACTGCATGCCTTGCTGTATGGAAACTCTGCCAAACCAGGCACACTGATGATGTTTAGCCCTGTAAATGTCTTTCTATTGTGCTCATCACCCTATTATGGCAATTGCTCCTTAGGTGACTTTCATTTCTTGCCAAAGCGTAAAACACCCCGTGATGCATGAAATGTGGGATTTGCATACCCATTTTAAGCGCCGAAATCAGAAGTATGTTGGTGACATGGCTTTGGTGAGGGAGGTAATGCACTCTCCGTACCTTCAGCTTCACAAAAACCCTTTATGCTGTGACGTTTATCCTTTGTACTGAGAAAGGAAAAGGGGCTTGCAGTCAGGTACCCCTGTCGAAGGTAACTGCGTGCTTTTTGGGGCTTCCAGCCATTGCTGGGGAAGGAGAGTGGTTTCAGTGCTTGGGTTAAATCCCCTTTCTTTTTTTTTTTGGCCCAGACCTTTCTCCTGCGTGAAGTTTTTCAGGAAACTCTTCCTGTTTACACCAGCTGAGGATCCGGCCCCTTCCCTTGAAGGGAGTTGCTGTCAGCACGGCGCTGACGCGAGATGCTGGCTTCTGCTGGGAAAGGGAGGGGGAGAGCGAGAAAGATGGGTGCGATTTTGAGGAAAACCACCAACTTTTACATTTACCAGAGTGATTTTAATAACTTTGAGTCACTCGTGCTAATCCTTTAGCAGGAAGGCGGTATGAGAACCGACCCAGCCTCCTTTCCTTTCATTTTGCTCCTAAAACACCTGCAACTCTGGGCAGGGTAATCTATGAATCACTGTGTCCGCCGTCCACTCATTGTCTTGTCTAGTGCACTCCACGGTGGAACTAATCACCGGCCCTGAATGAAGCCCTGCTCCTCAGCTGAATTCCTTAAAGCTCCTGAAGTATTCAGCCAGGAGGAGAAATCTTTTAGTATGATTTGCTTC
This sequence comes from Aythya ferina, assembly GCF_964211825.1. Lineage (NCBI taxonomy): Eukaryota > Metazoa > Chordata > Aves > Anseriformes > Anatidae > Aythya > Aythya ferina. The sequence goes on from NC_140305.1 coordinate 23,789,901, forward strand.
ACATTCCAAATTCATTTATAGGAAGAGAATGGATGATTAACAACGGGTCGAGAGACACAGATTTAGCGCTGCTTTGCCCTGACCTGCCCCACGTTACTCCTTCCACTTCCCAGGCTGCTCTAATAAGATGAGTTCAACGAGTGGGATGGCAAAAGCTGCTTGAATCCCACCTTAATTTGGTTTATTGGCCTTAATGAACAGACTGGGTTCTTTAATCACAGGTGAATGGAAAAGGTCACTTGCCACGCTGACAAATGGGTTTACCCTGAGCTGTTTGTGTTGAGCTCGCAGGTAGCATGTTTGCCCCTGTTCTCCCCGCCACGAAATGCCATCGGCTCTGCGGCACCTCCCGTCGTGGCCATTACCTGTGGTGCCTGGGCTGCCTGCCAGCCAGCACCCTCAGTAGCAACAAAGGCATAATCGCTTCCATTTGGGAAAGGCTGAACCGTGGTAATTTTCCCATTTTAAAGCCACAGCAGCAGGGCTCAGGTTAAGCAGCCTCCCCTTTGGTCCCAGGATGTGGAGCAGCTGGGCTGCGGAGCTTTGTCATTGGTTTTGGGTGAGATCTGGGGAGACTGCAGGGTCCCCAAAGACGTTTGTCATCCTCACCGAGCTGTGTCCAGCCCGCCCCAGCAGTGGGGTGTATTTACACTTAGCAAAAGTCTCTCTTCTGGGTGTTGAATTCTACAAAAATGGGCATACAATGAATGACTAACTTTTCTTAAATGAAAGGCTGATCCACAGAGAGCAAGTGGTGTCAAAGGTGCTGCAAGCTCCAACCCCATCTTGCAGCATTGTGGCACAGGTTATCTGTGGAAATGCAGGTAAATCTCCTGTCAGAGGTACCTCTCATGGCTTAGGCTAGCTGAGAGGTCTTGCACCAGCCTTGCTTTGTGGCTGCCTCCATGAAATACTTTTGGGAACAGTACAGAAGGGAATGGTACTGAAAGCAGCTGTGGAGCTACATGGGATGCTGCAGCAAAATCCTAATTTCCATTGGGTAGGGCTGAAAACCTTCCCTGTGTGTAGAAGAGAGTATTTACAGCGGTGTTCATGGTGATATCTGTTTATCACCGTGTGAGCTTTTTGGACCTACAGAAAACCCAGTCTTTGAATAACACGCAGGAGCAGCACTCAAAATTAGCTGGAGATGAAGTTCCTCGCTGGGCCTTGTGCAGTCTCACTGGCTGCCTCCTTGGGTCACATAAAAAATGAGCTGGGTCAAACCCCAGCTGTGCTAACTGGGTGTTGAGATGCACTGATTTTCACTTTCTTGGAAAAAACGATGTCTCTCTTTCTTCACACTTCTGTTTTGAAACAAAAAAAGAAAAAAAAAAAAAAAAGAGCTCAGTTTGTCCAAAACGGAGCCTTCCAATTTCATCTGGCGCTTGAATTTAGTTATGTTTGAGCAGTCATCAAAAAGATAAAGCTCCGTCTTGCAGGAACACACTCGGACGTGGAAAAACACAGAGGACAGGTGACTGGCAGGAAGCGAGGGCGGCTGCTCCCACACAGATGCCAAGGGCTAAACAAGTTTTGAGATCATCGTTCCGCTCAGGTCTTTTCCTTTTATTCTTCAGATTATTTTTATGTTGGGGATGAATAAGAAACAAAGAAAAATCTGTGAAATGACGAGTCAGAGCTTATTGGAGCAGGAAAATAAGCCATTCATGCCACTTCCCAGTTTTCTATGAGAGGCAAAATCATTCACGAAGGTGAATCACGGCAGCTAGAGCTGCTTGAAATTACTGCTTTCTGAAGTTAAATTGCTGCTGGCACACATGGAATAAACAAAGATATTAGTTCAGTTCCTTTAAAAGTACAAGTTTTCTTTAACTCTGATTTCACATACCCTTTTGTGGGGCCAACAGATGATCTTATTTTCTGACAGATGATATTTAAGAGCATCTCTGTGTTTGACTAATTACACAGCTTTCAAGAGAAAACCACATCAGGGAAAATGAAGAAATGCACTCATTCCCCTCTCCAACAGCCAGAATGGCAAGAGCAGGTTTGAGCCACATCTCTTAGATAACTGCAGCAGCTGCTGGTGAAAAAAGTCAGGTTCTTACCACTGACACAAGCATGGATTTTGAAAAGAAATCTCCTTCTGTCTCCTGAGTGAAGACATTAATTAATTCTCTATATGAGGATCTTCTTACCGTGGGCTTCCAAAGCGAGCCAGGTACCTGTGAGTTTTTGAGGTGCTTAAAGGAGCTGTACAGGAGCTGAATGTCTGTCACGTCTCCATAAAGTATTATTATGTTGATGACAGGAGATGGGTGGTGCGTTATGACCAAAATTTATCTCCTGAAATTTAGCAACTTGGGCTGACACGGGAGTGAGTTAGGTGGAAGCAATACTTCCAGAGCCCAGCTTTAATAACAGAAAGCGCTTCTCCAGAAACTTCCTTGGAGTTTCTCCCTGTCTTGGGCTGCCAAGAAGTAGAATCTGTCCAAACAAAGTTTTCCTGCTCTGCTGTTTGCTTTGCCTCCTGTTAGTGCTCAAGACAAAGCTTTTCTTCTCTTGTTCTCCTGGGTGATCAAGGTGGGATTGATCAGATGAGATGTTGGTGCCCATGAGCATGCCTACCTCTGCACAAATTGTTAGGTTTCCTTTGTACTTACCAGGCAGCTTGTCACCTCATCCAAAACTGGACATCTACAACAAGTCCCCTGAGCAGTCCCTTCCAGCTTTGTTTTCCCCAGCCCATACGAAGCAACTCCCCGGGATGCTGACAAGTGCCCTGTGAATGTCCAAGCCAGCGGTGGTGGATCCCCGCGCAGGTTCTGTGCAGACAGCAGAGGGTGCTGGAGTTTTTTTCCTTTCAACCCACCTCCAAGGATGCCAGATCATTGTAACCTCAGACCGGTTGGCTGTCATTCTGAGTGCTGACAATGTAGAAGCCAGGCAGGTACAGTGAGAGAGGAGGTGCCGAGCTGGAGTTATAGGGACGCTGTCACCTTGAGAAGTCACCAGTCTGCCAAGATCTCTGAATCTACCAAATAAGCACGAGCTGAGATTGTCATACTGCAAATCAATATTTATTATTATTTTTTTAATGATCTCTTTATGAGGATTTTCTCTTTTAAAACATTTTTAGAAAAGTTTCTCAGGAAATAGGAAACAAAAGCCTTTACATATCTTTGTTTCAGAGAAGAGCCAAGAAATTCAAATTACAGAAATTATCAGTCTTCCATAAATTGTCAGTATAGTTTTTTACAGATCAGTGTAACTGTGTGGTCAGCTGGCACCTCCCTGCCTGATGGCACCATCCAGCCCCCTACAAAAGCGAGCTTCACCCAGGACTGCCACCTCCTGGGCCAGGGCTGGAGGAAGGGTTCCCCTTGAATATCAGGAGTAAGACTTGCAAGAGAAGGTTTTGAAAGGATAAAGGATAGCAATACAGCCTGCAAGGTGGGAATAAGTGCTTTAAACTCAAGAGAGATTAAATAACTTTAACTTCCCAAAGCTGAGCTTTCGCCACTGGGACACTGACTCCTAGGATGTAGAATGAGTCTGAAATTCAGACTTTGCTCCTCAGGTCGTATCCATGCATGCTAAGGGTGAGACTGGGTTTGGGGCAGCTTGGGCTCTATCCATGTATGCTGACAGACGTACTGCAGCTGGTGATGCTGACTGCAGGGAGCAGGAGTGCATGCAGGATGAGCCGCTTCATCCCCTGCTGAGTGCACCCTCACCTACGCTCCTGGCCAAAAGCACAAATTTCAAACGTACCGAGTACAGGTCCAGCCCATCTCAGAGCCAGGATTAAAACTCGGGAGCAACTGGCTCCCAGCCTGTTTCTTAATCTATTAAATCATACCGTCCCTCTCCTGCTAACTCTCACTCGTTACTCGGATTGCTTGGCAGCAGCAAGCCCGTGCTGATGTCTGACGCTGGCTCTGAGACCAAGTCAGCCTGGTTGCCAGCTCAAGGGCATCCAGTCAACAAATGTCTTATTTTTGGATTCTCCCCTTCTCCTGAGACCATTGCTATGAAGAATGACCTCCCTTACCTCATTCACCTTGTTTGTTGTTCCTGAACCAGATAGTGTCGTGGCTGCTGCATGAGTTAATCGTCCCGTGGAGCAGCGGTCTCGCCGAGATGTTTTCCTTAGCACTTGAACCAGAGCAGTGGCTGGCATCTGCGGGACGTTTCAAATGAACATACAAAAGTCTATATTTTAGTCATGTTAAAACTATGACCAAGCTAACAAAAGTCAGGCAATCCAAGCTGCAGATTGACAAGATGTCCTTGGATTGGCCTGCCATGTCTAGGCATGGGATGGAGATGTCCCCAGTGCTGTGGTCCGTGGGGAGGGGTCTCCAGCACCCGGGCATGGTGTGATGCACTGGGGGTGGGAGAGCAGCCATAGTACACTGGGGGCTTTTATGGGCTCATATCTCTTCTTTCTAAACTTGGCCCAGTCTCCTCTGGTAGTTACACTTTTTTTTTTCATTGTTTGCAAAATGTAAATTTGCAAAGATGTGCATCTTCTTGCCCTAAAGTAGAACTATTCTACTTGGATATGGAAGTCAGGGTTGCTTCTCCACCTCTAGAAGAGCAAGTACAAGTGTGCACATGGCACGTGAGTCCTTTTCCACAACACCACAGAGAAACCCACTTGCCCAGTGTGAGTGCACTATTTCCTAGTCGTCTTTTTTTCTGAAGCCAGCATTAGCTGTCTTGTTTTGGTCTTTTTTTCTTCTCTCTGCACATATTTGTATTTGCTGAAGAAGGTTTTCACTTACAATGTAGGAATCTGAAATCTTTCAGCTTGCCAGCAACACAAAGTTTATCAAGGGCAGTCAAGAGCTGCAGGTTCCTATGCTAAATTATAGGTTTTATGGTTACTCGGAAAACCTCGTCTATGTTTTTTATTAGAACTGATAAAATTGTTCAGATCAATTTAATTTTCGTAACTTCCAAATTTCTGGTTCTGTTCCAAAATGTAATTCTTCAAAATCTTCTCAATTCTCCTGTTACAGTCTAAATTGGTAATTTTCATTTTCTGTTGGCAGTGTGCACATGCAGTATTTGCAGCTTTCACGGCACGGGCCGAGCCAATCTTGGGCTGGGGAACCAGCTCACCACTTTGGTGTAAAAGGAAAGATGTTTAAATACAGGCTCAGATTTTGCACCCTTATCTGTATCCATCCCAAGGCCTCGCAAGCCCTGCTCCGGGGGGTGGCTCGGCGCTGCGATTGCCCTGCTGCCACTTCCTGCTCCCTCCTCGCAGGGAGAGGATGGGAATTTGCTGAAGGCTTTTATCAGCAATGTGCATCTGCCCCCATTCTTGCTCGGTGGCTCTCGCCAACGAGTGGGAAAAGTCGGGCCAAGGCGTAATCTGCTCCCAGCTTGCTTCCTGCCGCCGTGCCCCAGGGATGGAGGAAGCAGACAAGTGGCCCTGTGTGCTCGCTCGGTGCCAGGCCAAAAAGTTCAAGAGGCTCAGGCAGGCCAGGAGTGATTCCCGCTCCCTGGTGCGAGCACATAGGCAATATTGCACTTTTGACATTGGAACACAGTAAGTCTGTAAAAATGAATTGTATGAGATAAAATTACATGAGACGAAACCCAAACAGACCTTAGAACTTCAAGATCTTTGAGCAACTGCTGAGGGAATTTGGGTCTGAACGGAGACATTTGCTCTGTACTGTTTGGTGTGACATTAACATAGCATTCAAAGGGTCTTCCAGTTAACTTAGGCATTGTTGTAAGATTCTGTTTTACACTTTTGTTCAGTCTGCATTTTCAGTGTACCTGGGGCCACTGCTTTGTCATTTCAAAAAGCTTTGCATGCAGAGTTTCTCTTGTGTCTACAAAAGTTATTTCTGAGGAAGTTTGGGATGGAAAAGAATAATGTAATCCTGATGCTTGTAACTGAACTGAGTTCAGTAGAAGCTCCTGGAAGGGGAAGAGCAATACGTGAGGATGGGGAGCACACTGGGGGCTGAGTGATCTCCCTCAGCATGCTGCAAAACACCATCAGGGCAAAAGCAGTGCTGCTGCACAGCACCACGAGCCCCCTGGCGAGGGCAAAGGGTGCCTTTGTGCAAAAACAGGGTCTTGATCCCCAAAATAAGACCAAAAGGTGTGACTCTGGTGGAAACGATAGTATTGCTGCAATTTTTTTCTTCAAGCCTTGCTGATATATGAATGGGAGAGCTGTTTGAGCCAGAAAAGCTGTGTTGGTGGAAGCAAGTTTCCACGTGGGAGCCCTGTGTTAGCTCAGCACCGTAGACATTTTGCTTCTTGTTCTTAAATACATATATATACATACATTTTTTTTTTTTTTTTCCAGTGCAACATCTTTGGTGAACTCTTGCTCCCATTTAAACCATGGGAGCCTGGCCACGGACTTTCATGGTGCCAGGATTTATTTGCACTTTTTTTTTTAACACCTGAGCGTCCATATATTAAGGAGAGTACAGCTGCGATTAGCCCAGCCTTCCTGGTTTGTGCAAAGCCTGGAGTTAATGGGGCAGTTGCAGAGCAGGGCACGTAATGCATTTATGCATTAGATCCACCCACATTATCTTACATCCCAAGCAGCCCAGATTGTCAGTAGACAATTATGGGTTTTGCTGGGTTTATTTTGATTGGCCTGCTCTCAGTTTTCCATAGTGGTACTCTATTTGTAAAAACAGATCATTAATGATAACAACAGATGACATGTGTCTGAAATATGGGGTGGACGAGGGAGTCAGGTTTTTTTCCTTCTTTTTTTCCTGAGTGTCTGCACTTTGACAGCACATTTGCCAGGCTGTCACTTGGTTGAGAGATCCACAAGATTAGGACCTCATTGTGTGAATGTTTTTACAGCACTTGTTGCAATAAAGAATCTTCACACTTTGGTGGATGAAATCTGGGCTCCTAGACACAAACTGTTAAGAAGCAATCATAACAATTAGCTAATGTGTCAACAATTAGCACTTTCCATCAACCGACATTGAGTGGAACCTTCTTCTTATCCATACGCAGACAAAAATGCAATGATGTAGTAAAGAAAAGCACTGAAGTTGGCTGCACTCGTCCCTCGCCGTAGCCAGCAAACTCCCGTGGGTATTGTTTACAATGATTATTCTTCCATTATGATGTTATTGCATAGGTCAGGGGTGGTAGCTAGACTGAAAATAAGCTTTTTTTGTCTTTTTCTTTTTTTTTTTTTTTTTTTTTCTTAAACTCTTGGCTGCTTTTACAAAAGTACAACAGAAACAACTGCTGTGAAAAGGTCAGCCAGTAACAGTACTTTAGTGTTTAACTGGTAAATATTTCAAAATAGTATTTCTAATATTTTACCATTTGGAAGTTTTTCAATGCATCTCCAGTCCAGTGCGACTCCATCAATGTAAGATTTCCACGGTCTCCGCTGGGAATCCTTTACAATGGGTACATTATAGTCTGTTACTGTACCTACCACCAGTTGGTCAAAATTTGCTTTAATATCTTTTTACATAGAATATTCCTGGTGGTAATATAAAAACACTGTTTTCTCAAGTATTTTACATATCTCCATGCAAAACCATTAGAGAGAACTGAAGATAGGTCTGTTAACATAGTATTGCAGCCACTCTTACCCGTGCAGTAGCTTTTCAGAAGACAACATATTTGACTGGAAAGAAGATGAGACTCTTCTCCAAACAAATGTCTAGTGGCAACATCTTCTGTATGGCCTGGGGCTCGTAATGGGCTACGGTGAAATGAACACAAAGCACTCCCCCATCGGTAAGGGCTCCTCTGCTTAATTGTGTAGCTGGAGCCAAAGTGAAACCATCTTAAAAACAAGCAGTACAGCTTCTAAAATTAAAACGCTGCCTGACTGCAAGCCAAAGCAATTGATTTAAACCAGGGCATGGTGCTTGAGCACAACCTTGTCTGGTACAGCACCCTGGTAGCCACGGCTTGGACCGTGTGTGTGTTTAGGAATTACTTGACAGCCCAATAAACAAGGAAAATCCCAAACAGAAAATTCCAACAAAAAAGGTGGAGGTAAAGATGCGTGTAGGAAAAAGTCTATGTGACTTAGAGTTAAGGAAGGGAAGGATGATCCTGGGGTTTAGAGGCAGAGGCACTGTCTCCCCAGCTCCTCCTACATCTCCCCATGGCTTTGTGCAGACCTCAGACCACGATGTACCTTGGTTGCCTCCTCTGAATCCTAATTCTTCCCCGTCCCCTCCTCCCACGCTGGGACATGGCGATACTAAGCAAATGTTTGAGATTTTTGGAACGGCAGCAGAGGCAGGGGGAGCGTAATTACACTGGGGATTATTAATATGGGAAATATGGTCAATAAATGTGAGAGGGATTGAGTAACGCAGGAACATTCTTTACAAATTCTTCAGTACCGGAGCAGGCAGAGTGCCACGGACAAAGAAAATCCTCTGAAGTGCGAGTGTGTTCTGATGGCTTTTGCCAAGCCTGTGACAAAGCCAGCCCTTTCTTTTCGCATTAGGGCTCCCATTCAACGACACACTTAAGCATGTTCTTAAATTCCGTCGACATTTGAAAGCACTGTTGACTTTAATAGGACTTAAGCACCTGTTCATGGTTAATTGTGTACTTTCAGGGCTTTTCTTGAAGGGGAAGAAAAGAAGGACAGACTTAGGCATGTGCTTAAAGTTAAGCAGGTGCTTAAGTGCTTTGCAGAGCTGAGGCTTTAAGGCTGGCTCTAATCCTCTCTGAAGGTGGAGGATGGATGGGTTTTCCCCATGAGCAGTGTGCCTGGTGTGGAGGAGCCTTGGGTTTAAGTGACAAAATGAAGTCATGAGAAACATCTGAAGGGTTGTTTTTGTTTTCAGCACCCAGTTGTGGGTGCCAGCTGCTGACAACTGTATTATAAAATGAACTTACAACCAAACTAAATGGACCAAACCAAAACCACTTCAAGCATTAACAGCTATAAGTCCAGGTAGTATCACTGGAAGGTTCTGATTGTACCCCCCAAAAAAAGCTCTCATTGTGTCCAGGTCAAGAAAAACGGGTGTCCTGCTTCTGAAACAGGGAGTTGTCTGGTGTGGAGGAGGCGACCACACCAGAAAGAGGGCTTCCAGCTTGGGAAAGGAGGGATTGAACAAAAGCTTGAGGGCAGGCTTGTGAGACGCAGGCTGGGCAGCAGAAAAACTGTGGTGGTTTGGTAGAAAAGGGCCGTGCTGGCACTGACCTTGAGGTGTGTGTCCTGCTCTATGGTAGGGCCAGGCTTTGGAGGAGATGCTGGTGACCCTGCGGTGCTCGTCTTGGGGGCCAGGCACAGGAGGGGCTCAGCAGCAAGTCCTTTACTAGCACCGTGGTGTTGAGTCTTGCCATGTTTGGTGGTTTCACAGAGCCTCATTTCCTTCAGCATTGTGATTAAGTGACAATGTCGTCTTTTATTAAAAAAGAAAAAGAAAAAAAAAAAGTTAAAAATAAAGGTGAAAATAGTTTCCAGCCTTTGTTGTAGCAGACAGAAGCTGGAAAATGTGAGCCTAAAATATTCCCAAATAAGGAGGTGAATAATTAGAAGCCAGAATGCATGTTTAACAAAGCAAAAGCCCAAACAACGAAATCAAAACCAAACAAACCAAACCTGGAGCTGATTTCCTTGCAGAGTGAATTTGCCCTGTGGAAGCTATCAGAGTCGTCTTTTTTTGGGGAGGGGAGGGATGGGTGCTGCAGGTGCTGCCCGCTGCCCTTTTTACCGTGGAGCTGCAGAAGGTTACATGCAGCTGAAGTGCTTTGGGGGGTGTTTCAGGGAGGTGGCTGGAGGGGTGGGCTTCTTTCCTGGCTGCAAGGGGTTTTGGAGAGGTTATAGATACCTGAGCTGTACAGGAGCAGTTTTGTCCTCCCTCAGGATCTCATAACCTGGGATGAAGTGCTTCACGGGGCAGCTGTCAATTCCTTATAGACACAGGAGCTGAGACCTGTGCCAATCCGTTTTGTAGGAAAATAGAAAAATAAAAAAATTTTTTTTTTTTTTTTTTTTTTGCTACACTCATTTATAAAAAGAAAGGTGTTCATTTTAGAGAATGACAAGTAATGCTCCCCACTGCAGAAAGGAGACTGAAACCAAGGCGAGCCAGGTGCCCAGAACAAGACATTGCCAGGGATGCTCTGCAGCTCTCTGAGCAGTCTGCACCATAAATTGCAGCAACACCACTGCTGTGACCTGGAGCCCGGGGGAAGAGAATCGTATAAAAACCATAAATCACAGCCAGTGTTCCAGATCATAATCAGGCAAAGAAAGCTGGTTCCATTATCAGACAGATTTATAAAATCCCTTACTAATACTGCTGTGTTCCTGCTCTGGTTTTCTCTGGTAAACCCATGGCAGTAGTCCTGAGGAAGTGTCTGACCTGGTGTTGGAAGGCACTGGAGCTCTCTCAGCCTGACCTTCATAATGCAGGCGGTAGCATCCTTGCACTAATACCTGCTTGAGCTAGAGCATTGCTCGATGGAAGCAGTGAATCCTGCTACCTGAGTGAGCACAGCATCTGGCAAACTTTCTTACCAGCTATTTGTAGTCATGTTCCTCATCGCAAGCATGTCCAGCTTCCAGCTGCTGCTCTCACTGTTCATCTATTTGCTGCAGCTCAGGAGATTCCTGTGATCAGACCACTGCCTTCTCCTTGTCCTTACCCTGCATATAAGCAGCAAGAAGCTGTTCCCCATACTTTTTGCTACAAAGAAAGAGATTCTTGTGAAGTTTTGACAAAAAAAAATTAGTTATTTGATGATGACTTCCTATTTACAATTTAAGTTTATTAGCCATGTGTAGTTTGTATTATTCTAATTAATTCCATTATCAGATAAAACATCACTTAGTAATAATCACTCATAAAGCCTTCTCCCTATTTCAGCCTCTAAACTGCAGGCTGATGGTTTATATTGTAATAATTCATAACTATTATCCAGCTAAAGCCTTTGTGTAGCCTAAGTATATTGCTTGAAGAGAACTGCCTTTATCAGACAAACTTGCAATCAAAAACCTTTCCATTTTCTTTGACTGGGTCTGTAAGTATATAGCAATTAGCACCATATTCCTTTGTTTCCTAAGGAAACACATCCTGTTGATTAAGGAAATGACTGTAGGATAATTTGCCTGTCCTGTTGTCACTTGGATCTGTCCATACCTGGCTCCTCTCTCCGGCACATTTCAGGTATCAGAAGGCAGTGCTCTGAGACTTGGATTTCTTGTTGGAAATCCTCATTCCTGATTCAGGTGCCTTTATACTCCTGCGTGGCAGTTAGTTGGAGAAGACAGCTTGCAGGACCTGACTTTAGCTTTAATCTAATGTCCTTCTAGGTTATTTTTACATGGGGTCATCATTGTGTATATCACAGAATCACAGAATCACAGAATTTTCTAGGTTGGAAGAGACCTCAAGGTCATCGAGTCCAACCTCCAACCTAACGCTAACAGCCCTCCACTAAACCATATCCCTAAGCTCTACATCTAAGCGTCTTTTGAAGACTTCCAGGGATGGTGACTCCACCACTTCCCTGGGCAGCCTGTTCCAATGCCTCACAACCCTTTCTGTAAAGAAGTTCTTCCTAACATCTAACCTAAAACTCCCCTGGCTCAACTTAAGCCCATTCCCCCTCGTCCTGTCACCAGGCACGTGGGAGAACAGGCCAACCCCCACCTCGCTACAGCCTCCCTTGAGGTACCTAAAAAGAGCGATAAGGTCGCCCCTGAGCCTCCTCTTCTCCAGGCTGAACAAGCCCAGCTCCCTCAGCCGCTCCTCGTAGGACTTGTTCTCCAGGCCCCTCACCAGCTTCGTCGCCCTTCTCTGCACCCGCTCAAGCACCTCGATGTCCTTCTTGTAGCGAGGGGCCCAAAACTGAACACAGTACTCGAGGTGCGGCCTCACCAGAGCTGAGTACAGGGGGACGATCACCTCCCTAGCCCTGCTGGTCACGCTGTTCCTAATACAAGCCAGGATGCCGTTGGCCTTCTTGGCCACCTGAGCACACTGCTGGCTCATATTCAGCCGACTGTCCACCATCACTCCCAGGTCCTTCTCTGCCTGGCAGCTTTCCAACCATTCCTCTCCCAGCCTGTAGCTCTGCTTGGGGTTATTGCGCCCCAGGTGCAGGACCCGGGACTTGGCCTTGTTAAACTTCATGCAGTTGACCTCAGCCCATCGGTCCAGCCTATCCAGATCCTCCTGCAGAGCTTTCCTACCCTCAAGCAGATCGACACACGCACCTAACTTGGTGTCATCTGCGAACTTACTGAGGGTGCACTCGATGCCCTCGTCCAGATCATCGATGAAGATATTAAAGAGGACCGGCCCCAGCACCGAGCCCTGGGGGACGCCACTAGTGACTGGCCTCCAACTGGATTTGGCTCCATTCACCACGACTCTTTGGGCCCGGCTATCCAGCCAGTTTCTAACCCAACGAAGCGTGCGCCAGTCCAAGCCAAGAGCAGCCAGTTTCTTGAGGAGAATGCTGTGGGAGACGGTGTCAAAAGCCTTGCTGAAGTCAAGGTAGACCACATCCACAGCCTTTCCCTCATCCACCCAGCGCGTCACTCTGTCATAGAAGGAGATCAGGTTCGTCAGGCATGACCTGCCTTTCATAAAGCCATGCTGACTGGGCCTGATCGCCTGCTTCCCCTTCAAGTGCTGCATGATGACTCTCAGGAGGATCTGCTCCATGAGCTTTCCTGGCACTGAGGTCAAACTGACAGGCCTGTAGTTTCCTGGGTCTGCCCTCCGGCCCTTCTTGTAGATGGGCGTCACGTTTGCTAGCCGCCAGTCGATTGGGACCTCCCCCGATAGCCAGGACTGTTGATAAATGATGGACAGCGGCTTGGCCAGCTCCTCTGCCAGTTCCCTCAGTACCCTTGGGTGGATCCCATCTGGCCCCATCGACTTGTGCACATCTAAGTGCCGTAGTAGGTCACCAACCAGTTCTTCATGGATAATGAGGGCCACATCCTGCTCCCCATCCCCTTCCACCAGCTCAGGGTACTGGGTATCCAGAGAACATCCGGTATTGCCGCTAAAGACTGAGGCAAAGAAGGCATTGAGCACCTCCGCCTTTTCCTCATCTCTTGTAACTAAGTTTCCCCCCGCATCCAGTAAAGGATGGAGATTCTCCTTAGTCCTCCTTTTTGTGTTGATGTATTTATAGAAACGTTTTTTGTTATCTTTAACGGCAGTAGCCAGATTGAGCTCCAGATGAGCTTTGGCCTTCCTAATTTTGTCCCTGCACAGCCTCGCTACTTCTTTAAAGTCCTCCTTAGTGGCCTGCCCACTTTTCCAAAGCTTATAAACCCTCTTTTTCCTCCTAAGATCAAGACACAATTCTCTGTTGAGCCAGGCCGGTCTTCTTCCCCGCCAGCATTCTCCCCCAGTTTTGCAGAATTATCTGTTTGAATGCTTTTTATTTTTTTACCTTGTTTTTGACAATTAGCTAGTGCCATGACTCAGATCACTTTTTGTTCCCACTGAACTTGTGTTTTTCTCGTGTCGTTATTTTCCTCTGGCAAATTTGTATAATTTATAGCTTCAAATTAACATTTATGACTGTTAGCTTCCCTCTTTTCTATTGTATTTATATCAGCTCCCACTTCCCCTCTAAGTGACACTGTTTTATAGGTTTTCTGTTATTTATTTATTAATTTATTTTTGGTGGTGGTGACTTTCTCAGTTGTAGGATAAAGCCTCTCAAAAACATTATGAAATGCTAGCAGATCTTAACTACAATTCACGTACTTCTACTTAATTTCTCCTTTCCCACTGAATGGTTTGAGAATTGTTTTCAGCTTTGTAAAATCATCTCTTAAAGCAGTAAGTGTTTTCATAGCTGGTGGGACTTCTATTCTTGTTACACATGATGAATATAATTAATATGATTTCATGAAATAGTAAGCTGGTGTCATCAGCACACTGCTGTAATCTACATCTCTTCACTTACCACTCTAGTGTGTGAATCCTGGGTGTAATTGTATTTTTCCAAACACCATATTGCTTTCTAAATAAATTGGGAATTTTCTGAATGCAAGTTTTGTTGCTGAGATCCATGTAATTAGTCATAGGAAGATCATATATTTCCACCAGCTCCATTATTTCTTTACATGTACAAGTGATTTAGGAAAACATTTCTCTGCAAATCTTGCCTCATCTATATCCTTAGGCAGCATGGCCACAAAAAAAGTACTTCTGCCTAGTGTGTGTGGCTTGGTTTTTCAGTCTTGGTAACCTCACTGTTGCCCTCCATGTCCAAACCATACAGCTGATTGTAAATATTTTTTTGCTGCTCTGTTTTCATCCTTTGCTACTGGAGCCAAATGTGCCACAGAAACATTGCTGTGTTGGGAGAAGCATCTGCAACACATTTCTTTTCCTTGGGTGAAAGAAAACTTGTGGGGGAAATGTGTGCCCCCAGCCTGTTTTCCAGGCACCTGTACATAACCTGAAGTTAAGGAGGGGAAGTAATAGGGAAACCATTTCGGCTGTCACTTCCATTCTGGTCATCCTCATCACCACGTTTCAGGATGACATATACAGGAGTAGTGTGTGAAAGTCTCCTCATGCAGCGCAGTTTGAAAGCCTGCATCTGTGCTCAAGTGGGCAGTCGGAAATAGGCATGGGATGAAGACTTGAAAACTATTTGTCCATGGGCGTGTGGAGTGCAAGCATAAAGCCTCTATCTACACAAAATTAAATTATGCGGTGGTGCCAAATGCATCTGAGTGGACTAGGAAAGACTCTTGGGAAGATGCTGGGTCTTTCTGCTATGATATTTTCTGGTAATTAAACAGTTCTCTGTTTTATAATAGTTAATGAAAATGAGAGTGGTTGGAAAGGTTATTTCTGTCTGTTGCTATTAGATCCTCCTGATTTGCTGACCCTGAATAATTAAATGTTTTTGATCACTCCGTTTATATTGCCTGGAACTGAAGTAATTCTGATCCTTCAGCAAACTTGAAGCACAGCATGGAACATGCTGAAAGGCGCCAAAAGATGAAACATTTCAGTTTTGTGGCTCACATCTGTCTGTCCTGAGCCCAGAAGACCATTATAATGCACTTAGAGCATTTAAAAGCTCCTCAAGGTTGAAAGCCCCGATTAGGGCAGTATCTGCTCACATGTGTGTCCTGCCGGAGTGTGCCAAACCTGGGAGCCCCTCCATTCCCTTTGCTATGTGAAAAGATGTTAATAATGTTGTTTAGTGAGGGAAAAACAAGGGGAAAATGTACTCGAGGAGACCCCGACACTGAAGTGAAAATAGCAATGTACACATCCATCAGTTTGTACTGTTTTTACAGAGAGTATAAAATATTTAAAGTGAAGTCATTAATCATCCTGCTCCTCCGTTTTAATCCATGGGAACCACAGGAGGTCACCAAATATGCATTTAATATAAAAGAATGAAAAATCTTGGAGGGAAAAGTAGCGCAGTGTCAGCGCTAGAAGACCGAAGAGCAAAAAAGTTTCAAGCAGAGATTTTGCTAGAAACAAAGAAAAAATAAAATGATTTCACAGTGTTGGAAATTCATTACATTTTGGGCAGGAATTCAAGATATTTTTAGAAATAGTAAAAATATATATTTTTTTTTCTGGATTTTTTTTTTCTTTTGATAAGATATTGTTGGATAGGAGCTCTCTCAATTCTGTTTGTTTTGACAAAATCCCAGCACTGCTCATGGAAAGCAGATGCTTCTTGCAGAGCCTTTTGCCAGGATCACATTCCCGTATTCCAGGTTTCCATCAGGTAATTTTGACAGATGTTTCAAACCACCCATACATTGAGTTCTGTGCAGCAGGCTGATATTGCCCCATAACTTCAGTACCTGAACAGGATCACAGATTTCTTTCCTCTCACTGCAAAATGTGCCTGTATTTAGCAGATGCCTTAGGTGGTGGTGTGGAGAGGAAAGCTGAAGACTGTGACTTGGTGAAATTTGTGTGATATATCTAATAATTTTTTAGTTTTGTGGAGTAAACAGGCTGGTTATTATTTATTTATTCATTTATTTATTTCTGGGGGCCAGGGCTGGTTGTGCTGGGAGGAAACACATTGATGTGGGGACCAGAGGCAGTCTGGGTGCCCAGCTAGGGACTGTAAGGAGCAAATATTTCCATTATCTGGCAGCAGGATCCTATGGCTGCTGTAAGTGCTAACGGGAGCTCAGAGCTGCTGTGCCTTGTGCTGCCTGTGAACACAGGGAGAGACAGCAACATGCAATGGGTTTCCAAAACCTGCCTTCAGCTTTGGCACAATACAGCCACTGTAGAAGAAGACATTAGGAACAAAAAATAAAGCTTGAAGCTTCAAGAGCAGGCTGCCAGAATTATTAAGAAAAACATCAAAATGATGCCATTAAAAACAGATGGGGATTCTATAAAGTATTGAAAAGAAAATGTTTAATTATGAGCCTTATGCAAAACCCATCAAAGTTGGATTAATATTATAGTGCTGTTGCTGTAGAGGGTTTAAGTAGTCCGTGGTGGAACATTAATCTTTCACTCCTTTAAAAATAATGTTTTCCTTTTGTTGATGACAAATTCCATCTCTTCACTGTTGAAATCATATATCCAGATTAATAGCATCTAACATAATGAAATCAAAAGGCACAGGTAATATGGATTAGTTTAGAAAACAACAACAACGAGGGGAAAAAAAGACCCCAGGGGAAAAGAAAAAAACTTCACTGGATGAGTGCTTTTGTCAACATCGCTGTATTTTTTCCTGTTGTTAAACGATGAGGGAGCAGTCTCTGTTTGCAGGTATTCTCGTCTGCCTGCCTGGGATATAGTGTAGGGGCTGTATGTCTACCTTGCTTCAACAAGTCTGACAGAGGGTGCTTTCCAGGTCTGGGGGGAGTTTTGTCTGTCTTGGATTTTTAAGACTGCCACTTTCTGCACAATCTGAACACCCCTGGCAAAAAGTGCAGCCCCCAACCTCCCTCTTCCAGCTCAGCTGGCTGGAAATGAGAACAGAAAGCGTTCCTGGGATTTGATTTAGTGAGAGTACCTGTAGTGGGAAGATGCTGGTGCATGGGGTTTGGGAAGGCTGGGCTCAGGGCGGCTCATTCCACCTCCCTGCTCTCCCATCAGAGGAGAGAGCTCTGCTGGTGGGGTCAGGTCTGGGTGTGAGCCCCTGCTTTAGATGAAGAAATATCCCAAAGCAAACCCTTGTCCCTCCAGCCTTCTTGGGTGTCTGGGCTTAGACTTCTGGTGTGAGCAGGGCAAGGAGATGTCACTCCAGTCTTTTTATTCATCACCTGTTTTCTCTCCAGGGATGATCCCAGTTGGGGTCAGGCATTCCCTGGCTCCCCATCACTTTGATTTCCAATGCTGGCAGCCAGCTCTTTGTGCACAAAGCTCTCCCCACACCTCTTGGCTCTCAGCTGCTTTCCTCCATGAGCTGTGTGGTCAAAACCCGTGTGCTGGTTCCCTTCGTACAATAGGAACGATTTCCCCTCTACTTCCCCCTCCCCTCCCCTTTGAAAAATATATGCTGTATTGAATCATCAGGTACACCAAAAGCAGGCTCTTATTTTAGCAAAAACATCAACACTGACTGCCAAGGTAGATTTAAGGTATTCATTACAAAATATTTTGTCCTGGGCTTTAAGAATAATGCACTTTCAGTACAAAGCAATGGTTATTCTGAACATTGGACATTTTTTTAGTTATTTACAATAGGTTTCAAGATTTAGAATTACCATGAAAGATTTACTTCTATTGCAGTTCATGTAAAATTTAAAATCAATAAAGTAAATAAATTTAGCTTGTCTGCCTGAATCGATTTCCTACTATGCTAACGCAGCCCTGTAATACTGTACTTTCTTATCTCCGATGTCATCCTTTAGTGATAGTTGCAGGTTGCAGTTCTTCTATGTTATCATGTCCTTTGCAGCACAGCATACCTCCAAGTCACCTGCACCTTCCATATTTCAGGCTGGGTCTATGAATGCTGCATCCCCCGAACAGGGCCCCTTGGGTTGTACATAAACAGAGCCTTTTAATTTATTTTTCCATTGAATTTGTAGGATTTAAGTGTTTATGAAAAACAAATGCGAAGCCTTGTCTAACTGTTGTCTTAATATGTTCTTCAGCATGAGAGAGGACAATTTAATGTGTGCCCTAAACCTGCTGATTTTTTTCATTAATTGGGTCCTGATTTTACTTTTTTATGGCTGCCACACTCAGGGGCACCTTCTGTAGATGGACGGTAATGGAGGAGCAGAAGAGGGGTGCAGAGGTAGAGGCTGTGGGGCTGTGAGCATCCCACAGTCTATGCGTGGGTAATCTGGTACCCAAAGAGCAAAAGCTCTTTTGGGGTCAACTCTTGTCTCCCACCTTCCAGTGAGGCAGTGAGAATAGAAATATAAAAATATTTCATCAACCTACCTGTCTCTGGAGAGTGTGAGATGCAGAAAGGGTGGGTGAGTACAAGGAAAGCTTTGAGAGATGGTGGGTTGCTCTATTTAATCTTAATTTTGATCTAATACGAAAATGTTACCCAAAAATATAATTGAGGGCTACTGGCATTATTTAGTGAAAAAATAAGTACTCTAGTTGTTTCCATTCTTGGTGTTTTCTGGATCTACAGTGTGACTGGTAAAGGCTTTATTGCATTGACAGGTTTAGGTCCCTGATTAAAATGGGATTATCTGTCACCAAACGGAGGATGGTGGTTTTATTTTACAAAGAAGTTCAGTGATTTAAAATTCAGTCCTGTTTTGCATTGGAACAACACAAAACTTTGCAAAGTTTTGCAAAACAGATGTACATAGTGGTGACAGCTCCTGCACGGTGCCAGCAAGCTTTTCAGTTCAAGCTTTCTGTTTAGAAATAATTGAGGGTCAAGGATTTCAGAGACCCTCACCTAAAAAAATAGTTGTAAAAGCTGGTACACCTTCAGAAGATGGTCTGGTGGTAAGGAAATAGCATGCAGGGGGAAGGCAGTTTGTAGGAGATGCTGCAGCCAGCTCTGGGTTTAACCCTTCGCAGCCTCATTAGGAAGCACGGACCATGATGGAAGCTGTGAACCCACCTTCAGGAGCTGCTGAGAAGTTTGTCCTGCAGGCTAGACGTAGCTGCACAATTCAAAGGATTTGGAGGAAAATAATCCTTGCAACAATATAATTTAAAACTGATGAAATTTTAAAATATTGGATTTATTTATTAAAAGAGGAAACGTATAAATACAAATGCTTTGATTCGGGGTCTGGCAGAACAGTAACTATTTTTATAGCCAAGCAAACACTGTTCTTTTGAGGCAATACTCTGGTTTCATATGAAGTGAAATGTTCCTTTTTTATTACTTGCAAAAGAAAAAAACAACTATCAACCCCATCTGTCAGCTTAGCTGTCGAGTTTAAGATGGAGCACCCTTCCGGAAGCTGCAAGGAAGATGTCTATAAAATGTTAGGCAGACTTTAAACGACAAAAAAAAAATATATAAAAGATGGAGAACAGAAAACAGAATGAGAGAGGGCATGGTGATGTAATAAAAACAAAAAAATAGGGGCAGATTTCTTTCTGGTTTAAGTTAGGGTAAACTCAACCGAAGCCAGTAACGTTAGGCGGCGTTTATACCGGTGCAACAGCGGAAGGTTTACATACGTCAAAAGCTCATGAATTTGAGCAAATGAATACAGCCCATGTAACCGGTTTTATTTGTGCTCTGGTGCACGGAGGTGAAAGGGATGGGGCTGGAGGCCGAGCGCTGTCCTTCGTGGGAGCGCCGAGCTGTGCAGCACGCCGGAGCACCGCGTCCTCTCACTGCCCAGGCTGCTGCGGCTTGCTGCTTAGCAGGATGTTGTTCCAGCACAAAGACAATTTGTACAGCGTGCTGGTCAGCGCTGGACAAAACAAGATGTGCTGGCCTGGGTTTGTGTGCTCAGGACTGGGATTTCCCAGCCACAGAGTTGTGTAGCTCCCGAGCCTGTTTCTCACTAGAAAACTTGGCCGAGACACAGGGAATTGGGCTAATTAAGAAGTGTTCAGCACAGCGCTGCAGTAACAGCAGCTGACTGGCACGTTGGCTGGAACAAGAGGCATGTCGAGACTGACTGTCACGAAGCTGAGCAAGGAAGAGCCTGCTTTATGAACAGCAGAGCTGCGTTTGATTGCCTTAGCGAGGCTCTGCGTAGCCTGATTTTCTGGGGAAGGCAAAGCACTGCCTGCAGGGGAACACTGTTCTCCGAAGGTCAGCCTTCATTCATCCCCCTCCCCCCCCCCTTTTTTTTTTTTGATAAAGAGTTACGTTTTCAGAAATAAATAACCTCATCCAGTGCCCTCTTTTATTCTGTTATTGACTGATTTGTTACTGAGGACATAAGCTGTAGCCCTGCATGGGGCAGCCAAGATTTATTTCTGCACCCAAGGGGTCACCGAGCTCCACCTCTCTGTAGGAAAAAAAGGCAGTGCAGGCAAAGTAGAAATGATCAGAACTGGCCAGGAATATTTCCGAGCGTATGTAATCAGCAGTGAGCTTGCAGACTTTATTTAAACTGTCAACTTTTCTACACTTCGGATTTTCAAGTATTTGAGCCTTTCCAGCGAGTCATCCCCTCCGTTCCTCTTCTTTTTAACTTGATAGAATTTAATTTCGATTTTTTTTTTCACTGAATGTAATTGCTCGGATAAGCTAATTGTAATCCTACTGGGTTAGACTACAGGTTTGCATTTCTACAGCATGCAACCCTGGGCTATAAACTGTTTCAGGTGGCATATCAGTTTTTACTGAAGATTTCTAGCACTTGTTATATAAAAAGGAGGTACCCTCCTGTCCTTAGCTTTGTCATTTATTTATTGAAGTAAAGGCACAAATTATTTATCTTTAAGTAGTATTTTAGATAACTAAGGACAAGTGACTATGTTCAAAATTGTAAGATGATCCCCAAGAAGGCACAGCCGTGGCTCCGTGCTGGTCAGGGTAAGTTTTGTCACTGTCTGATGTGTACATTTCTCACCAAGAATAACCAAAAACTGACCCCCAAAATCAAAAGGTTTTTTTTTTTTTTTTTTTTTTTTTTTTTTTTTTTTTTTTTTTCAAGTAATTATACATGTAAGGCCATTTCCTCTTCGGGCAGGCAGAGGCATTTTCATTGACCATCAGAGAAATTTTCTGGTTCAGACTGAGGGACCTTGGAGGAGTTTGGTGCTCTGCTTCAACTCAGCCACTGACACATTTGCTCCTGCCCAGCATTTCAGAGTGTGTAAAGATGCTGCAGGAGCCTGATGCAATGATGCCAGTCACCATCTGCTGACTGTGAGCACGAAGTTAACCCAGTATTTCCTCAGAGGGGTGATATGACAGCAGATTGCGTTTTTAGTTTTATTGGATATCACTGTGTGGTCCTGTGCATTTGGGTGTGTGTGAATCAGGACAAGTGAATAACTGAACAGACACAAAGGGGTGACTCTGGGTGATGGGTTCCTATGTTACCAGCTTCAATGTATCAAATATTTAAGTTGATCCAGCCATTCTACTCCTTATACACACTCCTGTACCTTGAGTTTTGAATGGGATTTGGTTCATGTCTGTGCTCATCATTTTCTGGATGGAGAAGGACATGATACCAGGGGAGGGGAATGATATTGCATAGGCAACCTTGGCTTACAGAGATGCCTGGAGTCCTTGCTCCCATGCATACAAGCCCAGCTGTAAATGTCACACAGCTCCAGAGTTTTTGTGTTTTGTCTGCATTGGACATCAACAGGTTGCAGCAAACAAAATATTTGTGAAAACAATGAAAATATAAGGAAGGAATCTACCCCGGGCTAATTTAAATTTGTACTTAGGTACTGTGCAAAAGGGGTAGATTTTAGATTCCCACAAAAAAAATAAAAATAAAAATCTCCAGACACCAAAGAAAAGTGCTTCAAAAAAACCTGTATCCATTCTTTAAGTAGAGTAGGAGAGGGTGGGGCAGGGGATGTCTGCCTCTGGGGCCAGCTCAGCTTGACCTCGCTCAGTCTGTGTGCTTGCAGCTGGAAGAGACAGGAGGGATGTCCCCACACCTCCCACGGGAGCTGGGGAGCAGGACAGAGGGGCTTGGTGATCTCCCTTACCATGCACAAGAAGTGGGGTTATTTAAGTGAGCAGCAATTTCTGCCGTTAAAGAACAGAGTTCGAGGCAAGTAAATAGATTTAGAAGGTTTTTATAGTTATTACTTCAGTCAATCTATTGGTCTGCTGCCATCGGGTCAATGAGGGCTGTTTTCTGTCCTCACTTTGTACACTTGCATGCACAGCCTGAGCGATGGTGGGTGCGAGTGCCCACGAGCCTGCTGAGATGTGTGAAGGAGACAGCTGGTAGAGCGGGATGTGAAGTATTTCCCCCGTCTCTAGAAGGCACAAGAAGTAGGAAACATTTCTGGATTCTCTTAGCCGGATAATTAAAAACTAATCACAGAAGGCAGCCATGCACGAGCGTGGTTCAGGCAAGGCCAGGGGCTGCCGCCAGGGAGGGACCCCAACACCTCCGATATTTCGCACGGCCCCACCGTGCTCTCCAACGCTATCTCCGAAATCAGCCCCGCGCTGCCTCCTGGTTTATCAGCCCGAGCACACAGACAGATAACATCCTCGTGACGTGGCCCTGACCTTTGTCAACCTTTGTTAAGGCTCCATCTGAAGTCCGGCCGAGTGTTTGTAAACAGGATGTAATTAAGGCTGGGAACTGACAGCGCCTGACGGGAGGACAATGCGGAGCTGGCGGGACCCGGGCTGTCAGATGTCCGCCCGCATTGTGCTGCCGGTGCCGTCGCGGTAATTGGTGTCCCCTGGCCGAAGGAAGTGCACTCAACTCGGATTAATCTGCCGCGGTGCGGAGGCCATCCCTGCAAGCGCGAGTGTTTCCTCCGATAAACCCGCCGGCCCGCGGGAGAAAGCTGTGAAAGTCGGGGCTGCAGTGACAGGTGCTGGCTGAAAATGGGAGCAGGAAAGCGGGGGAAGAATAAAAAACAAACAACACAAAAATAAGACGTCTTCGCGGCTCATCTTATCAGCCAAGAGAATGGGAGAGGTCACGGGCTTATCATGTTTTGGGGTGGCCGGAGCACAGGAAGATGAGCGGCCAGGAGGGCTGCAGATAACCACGGCCTGCGGCGGGGCAAGGCAGCAGCTGTGTCCCTGCCTGGGTCCTGGGCACCATTTAGAAAGTTTATGTACATAAGTTTAAAGTTTATTCTTTATATGTAATGGTTTATAGATAAACTTTCTAAATTATATATATATATGCGCATAATTTTGCATATATATTCATATATCAATTTGAATACATATAAAGTGAATGGACATATACATACATGTATATACACACCTGAAAACTAAAACTCATAATAAAATCATTTTTTTTTCCCCTCCATAACCTGATCAGGTTTTCTAGCTCATTTCTGTAGTCCTAAACTGGTGCACAAATAACAGAGAAGAACAGACTGAAAGCAAGGCTGAACCTGAGCATCCTGTTTTGTTTTTCCACTGCATCCCCAATGATTGACTTTAAAATTCTGTATTTCATTACCTAAAACAAGCAGGTATACTTCAAAGCATATATCTTTTATTTTTCATCTTTACAAACTGGCAGAAGTCTGTCCAAGTTGACCTCAAAGTGAGGTAAATACTCTTGGGTCTACGCTGAAAAAGTGTTATGCTTGCTTATTCCATATTCATTAAGAATTTCAAAAATGCCATTTTTATATGAGGAATAGAGGTAACACATGAATGTAGATCAGTGAATATATGAAGAGTCATATGACAAGTTCTGTCTTATATCGAGAGAGTAGATGCTTTGGAAATTCAAATACCCCATGGCAGTTTATCAAGGTAGCATCCTTCACAGCCCAGAGCAGGCATTGAACATTTTAAACCCTGTAATTTAGGGCTGAAGTAGCTGGATCTCACTGCTGTTGAAATCAATGGTCAAATTCTTGTTCTACTGCCTTCAGAGCAGCAGTGAGCCTCGGGAGTTGGATTCCTGATACTCCCAGCCCAGTAGTTCCCTTGGGATGGCTGGGAGGCGAGAAGGTGGCCATGCGTGGGGAGTGGCCGTGTGCAAATGGTGGTGACTTGTAGTGGAACTAGGAGAAGAAGGAGCTCCAGTAACTTTCCCACATTTCTGGGGCTCTGCAAGAAGGAAACTTTAAAAGGAAAGGAAACTCTAGCCCCAAACCCACCTGTTCCCAGGGGAGAGGGAGTACCCTCTGTCTTCTCCTGCTTTGCTTTCCAGCAGCCTACAAAGAGACAGTGTGTGTGTGTATGTAACAAGACAGACGAATGAATATATTTTTCCTCAATATGGGAAGGAAAATAGAAAAATATTCTTTGGCAGCCATGGAAGTCATAGTTTACTCAGGAAAGAAATATGTCTCAAAGTTCAAACCAAAGTTGATGGATACTCTAAAGCTGCTTACAGCTGGAGATAACGACATTTGTTTTCGATGTTAACGGGAATAAGGTAGAAAAGGGACAATAATGCCTGGAGTCCATTGAATGGAAATAACTTTTTCCTACACTGGTTTGTGCGGTGCTGTCAGACATCCATAACCGAGCATGAACAAGACAGGGCATATGGCGGTGTTGGAAGGTTTGCCAGAGCTGGTTTTATGTACATGTGTGTCTCGTCTGCGTTGCGCTCAGTGGGAAGCAGAGCCCTTCACTCAACAGAAGCAAATAAATACAAGAAAGCAAAGGTCTGAGTACAATGCCTTTGGGAGCTGGAGAGGCCAGAAGAGAAGGGGAGGATGGACAAGAGCCGCCAGCAGATGCAAACTGCTCGTGGCTAGGGGGAGATGAGGCAAACCAGGGCAAAATGGTTCCACTTAACCTACCTAACCTGCTTAACTAAATAAACCATTACCGCAGCATATAGTGGGACTTCCCTTAAAGACAACTGTCATTAGATGAAAGAGTTAAAACCTCTGAAAGAATTAACTTTGATGTTTGAATACTTTTTTCTTTTTGGCATGTAAACACAACCACTGAAGGAAAAGGAACAAACTACCCAAAGCAGTGAATATACTTTTTTTTTTTTTTTTGGGGGGGGGCGGGGAGGTAAATCATTTTCTTTTTAAATGAAATTCTGTTTGACTGCATGAAATATGAACAGTAATTAAATGCACAGTCTGTGGGCCTTCCATACTTTAAAGCTCTTTCTTAAAAAAAAAAAAATAAAAAAAATGCTCACCTCAGACAGGCCAATTACCCAAGAATGATGGAGTCAAGAGGAAAGTAGCTAAATTTCTTTACTTGAATGATCACAACCACAAGCCAGTGATTAGTCCCTGCAGCACCAGCGGGGATGTGGTGGGGACACTCACATTGGAAGACTTCAAATAGTCATTTCCTTGGTTAAAATAAAATCTGACTGCACTAAATAGACAGTTTTTAATCTCAATTGGACATCTGAAGATTTCTCAAGCTGTTGTTGGCTGCGGCAGAAACAAATTTTTCTGCTTTGTTGATTAAACCAGTGGTCTCCACCATTGCTTATCGGCCTGCGACGAGCTGTTCTTTTTAATTAAAAGTGAGCCACCACGAGAGAGCAATTAACAGCTAGTAATTACTGTGCTCTTCAGAACTGCAACATTTTGCCTTTCATTCCAATTATATAATGGACAAGTGGCTTTTTGATCTTCAAATTAGTGAGCTCTTGTACTATTTGTTTTGAGGCAGATTTGGAAGGTTAATGATGGCCTGTGGTGGCACTCTTTCCACTGACTGATGTAAGACAAGGAAAAAAGGGGAAGGAAACAGGAATAGTCTATCAAGAAATGCAAATGCTGCCTTCATGATAATGAACAGGAGAAGCACAGGCAACTTAATATGCAGGTTATTTAATATGAACCAAATAAGTGCTCGTTATGGATTTAACTCATGCTATGGAATTCTTTTTTTTCTAAAAAAAAAAAAAAAAAGTTTAATTAAGCATTTCAATATAGATTCTTTAAAGAGTGACACATAACATTTAACTGTTTGATACTTAATTGTGTTTGTCTTTGATTGTGGCACCTATAGTTAAATGCTGTACAACAGCACTGAGGCATTGAACTGTCCCTCAGGACACCCGATGCATTGACTTTTTCTAAAATCTTTTAAGTAATAAGTCTTAATATATTTAATGGCCACTATGCCCTTTGAGTACAAGGAGCCCTTACATCACAAACAGTTGTCTAATTTTAATTAATATTGATTTGCATCTCTTAAATAGAAACTCTAATTGTTGCAGTAGTGTATGGCTCTATAATAATCCTAGAGGTTAGATGGTTTGAATATGTTTTGTATATGTGATTGTGTGTTTTAAAGAAAAGATCAATAATGTTGTTATTGGGGGAGATCTCTGCTCTTTTGATCAGAGTAGCAGCAGCTGGCTAAAAGATGGTATTCTGATTTACACTGATTGTAGAGTTTGCATTTTATTTTTAAACTGTTGCCCTGGCATTCCTTTTTTTTTTTTTTTTTTTTTTTTTTTTTGACTATATAAACACAGATAAAGTTTGCTCTAGTCTCAGCTGCACTGAATTTTTGGAAGAAGTCAGCAGCTGGAGTACTCTGATATCTCATGAGCAGATTAAGAATTTGGCTCTATACGATTGCTGTGCATGTCTGGATTATGCATATCTGCATAGCTTAACAAAGCCACGGACCACATGTAAGAGACAAATTACAGTTGTTCTGAGAAAAAGTAGGTGTCTTCAGTGTGATGAATAATACATAAAACTGAAACATATGCTGAAAAAAGAATATCTGTGTTTAAATTGCTTCGCATCCATCGATCTAGCTACACAAAGTCCTTAATTACACATATAACTGTAGGCATGCTAGGACACAAACAGACCTTTTATTTTGGGCTGTTAAAATTTTAGTCTTGCATTTGTTGCTGTAGGAGAGAAATGCAGTGTTGATTTCCTCGGAGGCAGAATCTGACTTGTATTGCTCAAAAGACACAGGAAAAAAAAAAAAAAAGGATAAAACTAGGTTCCTAAGTGTTGGGATCACGTTTACTAGTGTCCACCTAAATCCCAAGCTGGGGTATGATACTTTGATTATGAGTTTCTGAAAAGGCTCTGCAACCAGTGAGTGGGGCCCTTCACGGACCTTAGTTTGTGGTCTAGTGGATTAGTGCAAGCTGAGCTCTTGAAAATCTGCACCGAGAGTCTCTTCCCATGTCATGACCTGGGCAAAACTTGCACTGGAAAAATTTTGGCCTGCAGAGAGTTCACGACTGAACCCATATGCAGGGGTTGGGAGGTGAAAGGAGTTGGAGAGTAGGAAAATAAAGAGGCTGAGTAAAGATATTTTGAGCAGGAATTTGGACTACATGCATACATACAATCTGAAAAAAAAAATACTTATGCTTGAAAGCTTAAATCTCTTTTTAGGAAACTATTCTGTTATATGGGGCAAATGCTGGCTTTTCAGTGACAGGTTTGTTAAGGATCATGGACTGTTTTGGTTCACTGTCCAGAATATTCCTCCCTAGTGGTTCTAAATTTGAAGATAAATGTGTGCTCTTTGTTCTGAGCAGTATGCAACCCATTGCAGTAATACTTTCCACAGGCTGGGATGTCACCAATGCAATGTTCATCTGCACTAAAGGAATGTGGAGAAAATATTAGGGTTGCATTTCCCATTCTCTCTCAAACAGTCATTCAAAGTGATTTGCTACAGCTTTCTTTTGTTTTCTTAATGCACAGCATACTTGGGTTTCTTTTGGAGATGCATGGGGAGTGCTCAGATGAAGACGGTATCAGTGAGATGTTGAAATGAGCTGGAGTCATGCTGAGGAGAATGGATAGGAGGGAGCGAAGACTCAAATCCTGAAAATTTAGGAAGGCAGTTTGGGGAACAGGATACAGAGCACAACACCCTTGAGGTGGAATTACTGGAGAAGTGCAGTGGGATGTTGGCAGTTCTCAATTTCCCTTTGATTTCAGCAAGCCAGCTGTGAACCCACAGCTTTTCCTGGGTTGAGAGGTGAGGTGCACACATCCCCAGGAAGGCCCATGGCCAGCACCTGCTGCCACCTTGAGGGTTACCTCTCCTCTATTACCTCCTATTCTGAGAGAGCAGTTATGTTCTGTAGGTGTGCACACAGGTAATTGGTAGTTTTCCATGAATATTGCTGCTGGTGGCTTTTTCTGCATCTGAGACACCCGTCTCTGGGTAACTTTACCTGCTACCCAATTTGTCACCTGCAGTACTGATCTGATCTAACGCTGTATCTAATAGCTTCACAATGGGATTCCCAAAAATGTAGGTAGAAAGGAATTGGCAGAATCATTGGGGTAATTACTGTGGTTTGATCTTGGCAATGCACACTGCCTAATTCAATACATATGAACTTGCCTGTGGCCATTTGCACGCAGGCCCAGATGCAGAAGCACTCATGCTTAGCGCTGCCAGCTCTGGACACCGGCACATGCAGGTGTAATTGTACAAACCCAGCCTGAAACGTGCTGGGGAGACACCCCTGTAGGGATGAACGGGATGAAGGGTTCATCCCCAGCAGTGCTGTTCTTAGCAAAACACTCTGATGAACCCCAAATCATGGTTTTTCAAGGTAATTCCTTTTGCTAAGCTAGGCCTTGCTCGCCAGTCCCTTGCCTCACAAGAGGCAACGTGCTTGTGGATCCCCAAACTGACTTCGGAGCCATGACAGCGGTGAGAGGGGCAGATTTGGGCAAGGCCTTCACTGCCTGTGGACGTACTGGAGGCTGCCAGCAGGCCGTGGCCGCCCTTCGTCTCCTCAGACAACACATTTTCTTGATCTGCTCACATACGGTGGCTCCCGCTGATGGGAGTTACACATGCTCGGTAAGAGCAGACTAAAGCTTTCCTACGTTTTTACTAGCAAAATACTGGAAATGGGACGGCTGCAGCCAGCTAGATTGTGAGGGCTCTTGTCAGAAATATGATTAGGAATTTGTTTCCATGTAGCTCATGCGGCAACAGACGTGAGCCCTGAGCCAGAGACAAATAGTAGTTAATATCTAGAGAAGGCAAAGTGTTCTCTGAGAGGCTGGAATGAGAATTCCAGAGCAAGATGAAAATTGGCCTCCGAGGGAATAACATTCTCTTTTTCTTCATAACTGCGGATAAAAATTCCAAATAGATCATCAGTATGTATGTTAAGGGGGGATCACATTCCTGTGATATTGTTGGAAAATTCAGTAGCAATGTATTTTTCATTTTTTTTTTAAACTTTTTTCTTCACTGCAAATTTTTTTCTTGGATTTTTGCCAAATAATGCAATAAAAGCACCCATGAGATACAGGAAATTTAAAGTCTGTTGGTGTTCATTACATTACACAGAGTCATACAGAATTTAAGGTCCTATACGTTAGTCTGCTTCTGAATCAACACAGGCAAGTACATCCAAGGCAGAAGAAGCAAAACCCTGGATGCCTCTGTTGTAGCTGGAAATATGAGAATAAGTCTTCTGAATGTGTGTTTATTTTGGAGTCTGAGAACAAACCAATAGTAGCAGCGCTGCTTTATGTGAGGCCTGGAGTGAAAGAAAATATCTATTTTCACCAAAAAAAAAAAAAAAAGTGTGATCAAGTTAACTTTCATCTTTTCTGCCTTGTCCTGTGTTGCTGTCACATCTCATACTCCGAGCACAGCAAGGCTCTGTGAGGGGCTGAGAGGGAACTGAGGCACAAATCACTTTATTGATAGGGAAAAAGGTAACCTAATTTTAAATGTAATTGTGGAGCATAGATTTTAGGGAGAAGAGCTCTCTTTGAGTCCTGTGCAAGGTCCTGATTTTCTTGAGGGTTTTGTCTAGGCTGTCTTTGTGAGAGGTCCTGCCCTGCCAGGGCAATGTCTGGGGTAAGCACAGTGTCCCCTAGTGCAGAAGTACTCGAAAATTGTCTAGGGAGTTGACTGAAGAATGGCGATGTGGCAGCATTCCCTCAGGAATCATTGCTTTTCTTGATAGAAACAAAGTTTCTTCAGGCATTTTTGAAGAGTTCATATTTTGAAAAGAAAATGAAAAATTCCTTAAAAACAAACAAACAACTGTAATATCCTTCATGTGCTCAGTGATACACCTTGATTTTTAATAGGTATGTAAAAAAATTGGCAAAGATCTTCCAAAGTGTTTTGCAGCCCTACCTTCCATGTAGTTCTCATTTTGTATGCTTTCTTCACAAATCCAGCCCCATATTACCGAATTACGTTTAATGGGTTTTGCTTAAAGTTCCTTCAGGCTTCCAGCATTCTGCCCAAAGTCAGGCTCCTCTCTCCCTCTCTCCATTCTGGGTGATGTACAAGAGGGGCCGTGAGCTTCCTGGTCTGTTCTGGGAAGCTGTAATGTAACTCCAAATCGACTGTTTTTTTTTTTGATGGAGCTAATAGTTCCCAAATCCCCACTTAATACTCCTGCTTTGCGGATGTCTCTCCTCCAGTGAGCACTGTGTGTTAATCTCTTGTTCTTCCAGTGTATGCATCCATACTTAATTTGGGGAAACAGGCTTAAAGCTGTTAAACTCGTGTTAAATGCTCAGAGTTGGCTTTTACAGCTATCCACGTCCGAGAGCCAGAGCGCGTCCCCAAGCCTTCCCAGCACTCATGAGGGGTGACGTTAATCTGTTTGGGGAGTTTGCTGAGATCCTGGCTGCCCTTCCCTCACCATCTTCCTGCAGGCTATAAATCATCACTAAATGTATATCCATATTTCTGTTGAATTGTGGGGAACTTTCCTGATTTACACCAGAAAGATGTTTGTCTCCGAATTATCCATCTGGTGTAGGTAGAACAATATTAGATGTTCTGTTTCTTAGAGGTAGCATCCCTATTTGTCTGTGAGGGAGGCCGGAGCTCGGGTCAGGCTCCCTGTCTCATCCTCGGGAGCTTCTCTGCATGGTCCTGCCATAAATTCCTGCCAGAAAAAACCCTATTCTCCATTTATTTGTAAGGAAAAAACAAAACAAAACAAAACAGGCAGAGAAATGGAAGAGGTGTAGAAACTCTATTCTCACTTTTGTTCCTTCCTATGGGATTTAAAACTTTGACAGCTCTTTCTGGTTCATTTCATGTATTACATAGAAATGATGTCAGACGGAGGACGTGTTTGTACTGTGCCATTGTAGTCTTGTTTTGTTTTAGGGGCAGCAGAAGGCTCGAGGAGTAGCTCTGTTTAGAGAACTGCGTGCTTGGTAGCCGTGGGAGCTGCCTGTGCTAGCTGTACATCACGCTGCTCTGTGCCACGCCAGCGTGCTGCTCTAGGATAACGGGGCTCATGCACTGAACAGTAAATAATTTGTATTTTTGTGTAATGGGCCCTGTTTGTTGCATCTGTGTTTTACCTAGAATGGTGGCATTTTAAGCAGAGTTTACTTTTGTGGTGAAGTACTTTTTCTTGTTCTCTGCAAAATGGGAAATAATGCCCCAGCTGCCCAGTCGATTTTCAGTAAAGTAGTAGACTTTTTTATCGGAGCACTAATCACCTTATTTTGAATTGTTTTAAGGAACATATTGCACATCCCTAGGAAAATACTCTTTTTCCAATAGAGGGAGTATTAGTGCCAGGCAATGCCCTTCTTTCTCACTCTCTTTGCATCTCGTAAACCTACCTATTAGCAAATAAAATGCACGCTGGTGGCTGGTGCTGTTTGGCCTGAGTTTGCTCCCACTCTGCACTTCTGCTTGCCCTTCGATGGGCTGGCAGGGCGGGCTTGGGGTGCGTGTTTGGTCATCAGGGCCCCAAATGACCCCAAAACTCAGGCTCCGTGCAGTTAAAATCAGGATCTGACCTGATACAAATGTATTGAGTATCTAGCAGCTGCCTTGATCAGGAGTTTACCTTCAGGACAAGATATGCTGATCAAAATCTAAGTTTGGGGGGCAACAGCCCCTAGTTTACTGCCTGCCCTTTGGCAGTCGGGAGAGAAGTCAAATTTGCAACCTCCGCAAGGGCCAAGGGGACAGAGAGTCTCCTGGAGAAGCCCCTGGAGAAACTGGGGCATTGGGGCAGCACGGGGAGATGGTGGAGGGCAAGTACAGCGGCTGCAAAACGACAAAACCAGGGCTCAACAAAGGCTGTAAATGCAGCATGAATCATGGAAATGGAATTAACTTAAAATTATACTTTCAAGGTGAAATATTAGTAGTTGTAACAGTTTGTTTTTATCAAATGGTCACGAGCCGCCGTGGTTTTTAGAAAACTTTTCCTGGTAATTTAGCTCCGGGATATATTGCATGTGCTGCCACGTCGTTAATGGGGAGACGTAATAGGGTGTGCTGTGGGGATGGGGGCTCTCGATGCTGGAGCACACGGTACACATTTAAAATGTGAGAGGGAGATTTATAACACTTGTGGTGACACAGGAAGATAAAATCCAATAGCCAAAACTACGGAAAATTAATTTAAATAGAAAAGATGCATCCCTTTGTGCATCTCCCATCTGTTGTTGTGGGATTTCTGCATAAATCTATACATTTTGGTTCTATTTAGTGCTGTGGGTACTTTGATTAATTTAGCTACATGTTACTGTCATGTTGGGAACATTCATCTTCTGTCTTGAAGCATGTACTCCTCAGCCTCTCTATCATTCCACCCCTTCAGGCCTTATTTTCATCACATTTAAGGGAACTCTCCCCTGCCTGTCTTTATCTTGTTAGGCTTTCAACAGCTTAAGTTGAATCTTCATTCTTTCACTCTTGCTGTCAGAGCTCCTTTACCAAGTTATCTCATTTTCCTATTCATAACATCTAAGCCATTATATTTAATACTCAGGCACAATTGCATCTGAACATTACGTAGGACTTGCCAGCACAAATACTTGTAAATGAAATCAGACCACCCCTGGAAGGAGCAGTGGTGGCTTTGCGTTGCCAGTGTATTTTAAATTGAAAAATGCCCAGGACTAAATCCAGTCCTGGAGTAAGCGGCTGCAGCTTAAGTGAAGTCAGCAGAGCTTCATCTGCTAAACTGAGATGGATTTGACCCTTCAGTACAGAAAGCTGGAAGGTTAATAACGATCACATAATCTGATATGAAGCAGAAATTAATGTCAGAACTGTCCCTGGGGTGTGTGCAGCTACAGATGACAGAGCCCTTTACAGGGGTGGGCACGTAGTTGCGTTGGTCCTCCTCAGATTGGAAAACGGAGGCAGGGAAGTTGAGGGACTTGCCAAATTTCAGTGAGTGACCAGTGCTGAAGCCTGTCTTTCTGCAGGAGAGGATCCCAGCCTCCTTCCATGGCAACAGTTGAGGGTCCTGGGGCTTTGCCCCCATCAGGCAGGGCTTGGTTTTCCTCCCAGGTCTCTCCTCTGCTCCTTGAACTAAGGAGATGTTGCTGTAGAGAAGCCTTTTCAGCAGCAAAATAAAAATAATAATAATAAAAAGAAGTAAAAAGAGGCTGATGTCTAGGTTAAGCATGTTTCAGCACTGCTGTGCTGCTCTTTGCACTTTCCAAAGGTTCCTGTGGTGGGAATGTGTTGTAGAGGTGGATCCTAACACTTCTGCCTGCTACAGGAGCCTGGTTGCTTTGTGAAAGACGATTTGGGAACTAGTTCCTTCTGGTGGCACCAGACAAAACTCAGTGACCCAGGAAATACTTTCCTCCCCTCTCTTCCTATAGCTGCCTTCTCCTTTGGCAAGTTGACTTTTTTTATAAGTGCTTCATCCTTTCCCTCCCAAAAGTGGAATTTCCTCCCAAAAAAACATTCTGGCTCAAGACCCAAAGCTGGTCAGACTCAGCAGAAGCTAGAAACAAGTTTTGATACAGGACAGCATCCTACTGCTGGCAGAATGAATGCTCCAGCCCTGGAGAGTGATGCTGGAGAACTCCGTGTCACCAGGGCCGGGGCTGCTCCCTCCAGGGCTGTCCTCGTGGTCTCAAAGGCCTCCAAAGGGGTAGAAGTATTTTCTCTGTGCATTGCTCCATTTTTAGGAGGAGGAAAGCTATTTTAGGCCACTCTAAAATGTTTTTATGGCTCTTTCTGAGCCCTCTGTAGCTAGCTGGTCTCATGGTAATTAAGGCATTTGGCCTTACAAGTGGAAGGATTATGAAAACAGCTTCAATGATTCCTAAAAGTGCTCCAATTTATTCCCAATATAGGATTTGTGTGTGTGTGTGTGTTTGTGTTTGCTTTCTGATTTTTGTTTTTACAAATGGATGGTGTTATGTGAAAATATGGAATCTGCCACTTTCACTGGGGTGCTGTGACCTGGCTCCTGAGGGTGAAAAACACAATAGTGTGTTTCCTGAATATTAATATTCACAACTCACTCCATAGTGGATTATTTTCATTAACTGGGGCAATCATAATATCTTTGCTTAGCTATTACTTACCCCTATTGCAGACAAAAGCCACTGGAAGATTTACATGGGAATTTTTCTTGGACAGAGGTAAGAAAAGAGCTTGGATTTGGGGCTCAGGGACAATGTGCTGCCTGTGGGATCGTGACACTGATTTCACACTGCAATTAGCCATCATCTCCATATTTTTCAAAGTGATGACTGATGTTTTAGCTCTGCCCTTCCCACTAACACCAGACCAGCAAAACCAAACACTTTCCCTTAAAAATGGATGTTTTTTGTAGCACGTAGGAGATGTAGAAACGTTATACACCCACTGGGCTTGGGATGGTGGCGACCACAGTGTTATGAGATACTTTGCATTTAAACGAACCCATAAAGTTGATGGGATGAGGCAGTGAGAAATGAAAAGTATCACTTCCAGGGCTAGGAAAACAAACAACTTCTTGAGGTCCACCAGAGATGCCTGAGGCTGGTCTGCTGCAGGCACCCCAAACTGAACAGTGCTGTTAGTTTGAAGCCAGAACTGGAAAGCATGGTGCTGGTGATGGTTCACATGGCCAGCAATAAACTCTCCCAAGTGTGTTTCTGAACTCTCCGTGATAGAAACAAATAGAGATTTAATAATGTCAGATGAACACATAAATGGAACAATCTCTTAAATAATCTCATTACAAGTCCTCGCGCAGTCAATGCAATCAGTCTGAAAACTGGCAGGTATAAAGAAAAAATACCCTTTTGCAAAACCTACATTTATTCATATATATCTACAACTATTTATATCATTGACTTGAGGCACACATACAGGTTAGTGCCTTTGGGCCTGGGTGCCTGAAACATTAAAATTTATTATTATTATTTATTTTTATTAGCTTCATGT
The DNA here is from genome assembly GCF_964211825.1 of Aythya ferina. Taxonomy (NCBI): domain Eukaryota; kingdom Metazoa; phylum Chordata; class Aves; order Anseriformes; family Anatidae; genus Aythya; species Aythya ferina. Next base: position 23,825,001 of record NC_140305.1, read on the forward strand.
GGCAGAAGATTTATAATATTCTAGTTTTATTAAGTACTTGTGGTTTTTAAAACGGATCGTAATTGTTGCTGGGCAAATCTCAAAAGGGGAAGAGGGTTGGTTGGTTTAGTTTTGATTAAACTTTCAGAAGTTTGGGCATTTATCCAAGCTATCTCAACATTTTGCATTTCTAATAGGAGTCTGCCTATCTTGTGAGGATAGACTTTTTTTGTTTGTTTGTTATCTTTTCCTTTCTTTTTCACTTTCTTTTCTTTCGTGAAGGTTCCTGTCCTCATACTTGTGTCAGACACACGACACAGTATTCTGGCATATATATTATTCTTCTGGATATTCTGGAATATATATCTATATAAAATATATAGTATTTTATATGTGTTTATATATTCCAGGCAGAATAATTACTGTTCTGCCTGGAAAAGAGAGAGTCAGGAAGACTTCAAAAAGTTTGTTACAACAAATTGAAAAGAAGCTATCTGTATCCCTTTACTGTCAAGCCTTAAAAACCTGATTTGGTTTGCAGTTTGTGATAAAGTTGTTAATAATTTCCTACTGAAGCTCTCTCTTTATTCAGATTCTGCAATTCCAACCATGATGGTCTTGGTCATGGGCACGGTAGGATCCTGATGAAGAGAAATCCAAATACTATGTGACTCTTCTTTAATATGATATGACAAAAATAGGAGCCAGGAAACAGAGAGTGGACAAGAGCATCTCTTGGTATTGTCTTGCTAACTCTCCTGATTTTATTACAAATGCCACCTTACTTGGTACCTCTCTCAGTGCTTCTGCGTTCACGGTTGCTAGAATGATAATTTTCATTAAATTTAGAAATGTTATATTTATGAAAGGTCTAGAAAGCATCTTTGTGTTTTAGAAGCAGAAGACATGGCCCTCTCTAGAGCAGTACACACTTTTTGTAGGTGTTTTGTATATACAGGGGGATGGATGCAATTTATTTGTCTCATCTTTTTGAATGTAATTTAAAGAACGTTTTTAGTATAAGTTACTTCTGGAATTATTTAGGCTTGTGTCAGCAGATGAGCAGAGTTCTTGGGAGGAGGAATGTTGAAGGGGTGGGCTTTTCTTATGAGGTTGGATTGGGTACACCAGTCGCTGAGGAGGAGAGGTGTTTGGGTGGAGCAGGTCTGTACGGCCCCTGTGCCCACCTCGGTCTGGAGGAGCTGGCTTTCTCTCCGTGGAAAATCAATGTCCTGGGGGGACGGATGGGACCTCTGCACCTGGATCCTTGCCACTGAGCACAAAATAGCTTTCGGTCTTCAGTCTGGGAGCTGTGCTCGGCTTGCAGGCTTTGTGTGAGATTTCTGGGAGTGCTGAGCAGACCTTTATTCCTTTCTTCAGCGAGAACAACTTTCTCCATTTCCTCTCAAGCACAGGCTGTTGCTGTTATAATTGTGCAATTCCACCTGGGTTAAAACTGAAAAGTGTTTCTAATTGGATCCAGGCTAATATCAGTCCTGCACAGTGGTTTTCCAGCATGACCGTGATATTCCACCCTCTGCCAAGCAAAAAAGGCATGCTTTTTGCCCTAAAAACCCATAATTTTCACTTGGAAAAAAAAAAAAAAGGCTTTTTTTTTTTTTTTTTCTTTTCCTTAAGAAAACCCGAGTGATATATGTAATGAAAATATTTTAAACAGGGCTATAGTTTGATAGTTTGTGAATGGTGCTATTTGCTGAACCAGTTTCTGGTCCCTGGTCTGTTTTGTCAGTGGGAACAGCTCCGTGAGGTGTGGGCGAACCCAGCGGCCGTGTCTGAGCCCATTGCTG